>NC_136522.1:16257014-16369514 GCF_053919585.1 Euprymna scolopes | reverse complement strand
TCTCTCTCTCTCTCTCTCTCTCTTTCTCCTGTAGTTTTTTTTCTCATACACCTCTCTTTCAACAGTTTCACACTTCCCCTCTCTCACTCACTCACTGACCTAACCTCAATTCATTTTCCTCGTTATCCATTTCTTTTCCCCCTCCTCCTACTTTCAAGTCTTATGCGCTCTTTTCCTTCACTGCCTCTTACTTCCTTTCTCTCTCATACCCACATTGCGTTTCTTGCGCCATTTCTCGAACTCGTTGTCTTTCTTCCTTTCTCATCTCTCTCTCTCTCTTATGTACTCTCTCGTCTATACCCTTAGATATTCATCTATCTTCATCACTCTCTTCCTTCTCCCGTTCTCCAATGACTCTTCCACCGTTCTAAACATGTACATCTACGTGTGCATCAAAACAGCACGATGGCACAGCCGCAAAAAACAAACATAACATTTACAAAGACGAAACAAAAGCAGTAAAATATCAAAACCTTCATAAAAATTTTTTAGAGTAGACGAATGGTTGCTGTGAAGTTACTGATTTAACATCCAAATTCGTTTACTCACGTCACGTCTAAGTTTCAATCTATTGTCCCCCGGCAAAATATTCACAAAAATCTCTCGTCTATCTACAAACACTATCAACAATTTCACCCACTCTCTATCCGTACCTAAATCTAAACGCAAATTCCATAAGCAAAGTTTATTTCCTAGAACTGACCGCCTCTGGAACTCTGTTTCGCCGGTCTGCTTTCCAGTTGACTAGAATATAGTCGTCTTCAAGTCCAATGTAAACAAGTTCTTGTTGAGCCGCCCCCTTAAATAATCAAATTCCACCCAATTTCCACCGCCAACGATCACTGCTGTCTCAAAGACCACCTTATACTTATTAACCCCTATCCTTGAGTGGTCTTCAGACCTTAATAATTGGTGATTCTTTTGTAAATATAAACTCTTAGAAATCTATCCATTACCACTGTCGCCAAATCTTTTACTAATGAAAATGTGGGATTGAAGCCTAGTCTATACTGCAACTTTTATTAAAGTATTATTTGCTGTTTTTTTAATGATTTGTTCCCTTTACTGGACTAGTGTGCTATATTTAGGAGGATAGTGTAGTATATGTTAATTTGTCATAATACAATTCAACCAAGCATTTCCGTCTTCGTAATTTTAGCGAAGATAGCATAATGTCTTGGTTACAAATGTGGTAGTGGGAATAAGCTCCTCTCTAAAAAAAAAAAATGCCCTCGTGGTGTGCGTCTCAAATAGCCTCTGACAACCAACTTCTGCTCCTGGCCTATTCGTATGGTTTAGCTACTAAAGCCGGCGAAACAGTTTATATTAACTGGGAGAAAGGACAAAGGCGGTCCACTAGCGCTTTAAAACCAGTCACTTCGGGCAGGTAGGGCTTGTCAACTATGGATAGTAGCTCACCTAGGAGAAGGCAATTCTAATTCAAAATCTCCGCTGTCTTGCGGGATTATGCTCTCAGGAGAAAGGCTAAGAGTGTAAACTCCAACAGAAAATCCGGAAATGGAGTCCCTAAGGCGGCTTGACTTTATATTGTCATCTCCGACAACTCCTCCGACAACTCCTGCGGCACAGTTAGATGGTCGGTTGTTTGTTTTTGTTTTACGGCATATCTACCTTTTTCAGCCGAATCCAAAGATTTTGAAAAAAAAATTTTTAATAGAATATATTTGTTGTTTTCAAGTTAACCCATAGTTGGGACTCTAACAGGTACTACTGTTACAAAAACAGAAGCCTGTTCTTGTAAGTGAGTAAATATGAAATAGGATAGTCAAGGATTCGAACCTGCGAAGCTAGATTTGGAATTGAACATTCCAATCATAAGTTAAAATAAATACAGAATGCTATTGAAAATAAGGAATGTGGAATCACAATTGTTTATCTCACACAAAATAGTAAGATATCTGTTTATCGGAAAAGGAATGTAATGATGAAATTTGTTTCTGTGAAAATTAAAATAAGGAATTTAATCGTCAATTGAAATTGTAAACATATTTTGCAAAGAGGTTACTCGAAAATATGTCACTGAACTCGTGGAGTCATGTCAGTGTGGGATGTTTTGCAACGTGACGCATGTCAAGGCAACGTGCTCAATGAGCACATGTTTAATCATGCGATGACGTGACGAGTTCTCAATATAGGTAGAGTTTTAGATGAAGTCTGGGAGAAAGAGGGGAGAAGGCCGAGAGAGAGAGGTCAGAAACAGCTGCTGACACCAAACCTTGGAAGCGAAGGTTAGAGAAGAAAAGCCATGTAAAGAAACTTTGAATTCCTCGAGAGAAATCAGGACCGGTCATGAAATAAAGGACGTCATCATGTGGTTTTGTATCTGCGTCGTTGTGTTGTTATTCAACAGAAAAGTATTGTCCATTTATGTTATAAGAACCTTGATAAAATCATCATCTAAAAAATGTGTTAGAAAGTATATGTGTCAAAGTATAAATGTTATAGAAACACTCCCGTTTACAGAACTGTCAAAAGTATAAATGTCAAACTCTCGGTCTATCTATCTATATATCCAATCTCCTCTCATTGTGTATGTTGGCTATTGTAGTAACATGTACACTGTCTCTATATCTCTTCAATATCTATTATATATATAAGAACTGTCAGCTCTCTTTATATATACCTGTCTATATCTCACCAACGTCTCCATCTCCCAACAATATGAACACTTCTAAGACTGTCTCTATATCTCTTCAATGTCTCTTTATATATAAGACCTGTTTTTATCTCTACAAACAAGAACACTAAATAAGAACTCACGTAACATACACACATATTTGGTACCTCTTTAAAATACCACCCATTACATAACACTACCACTCCAGGTCAGAGTGGACCTGGGAGCAATGGCAATTAAAGGGTGTTTCCAGACTCCCCAAAGCCTGCAGGCTGGGGCCTCATCTCTGGATATAGTTTAAGGTCATATCCAGGACCGGCACCGTTAGAGCCAAACTCTATCGATTCTGTCTTTCCCTTGGATCCTCAATCTTTGCGGGGAGGCGAGTGGAATGCTGTACAGGTAACAGCTAGCCTCCCATATTATCCTGCACCGATTATGTAGCTCCATCGCTATACCATCGTCTTCCGAGGCGGACGGTTGCCAAGTATCAGTTCTGTGGTTATGATATCATTCTTCCAGAGATTATCTTCTCCTTTTTGAGATAACATATTTTCTGTTCCTTTGTCATGATACGATTCTTTGAGGCATTACCCCCTCCCTTATTGATGATGATAGTGTAGTGTCTGTTCTTTAGATCATCATACCATCCTCACACAACTTTAATTTACAATCAGTCAAGTTTATGAATTTCGTTAATGTTATCGGGAACAACTTCAGTCTTAAACAATTTGTGGCTGTACGACCACCTTTAAAATCAGCATATGCCTCTGACGAGGCAGATGCTGAATAATATTTATCAGTCCATTGCTTTTCTTAAATAGTATTTTTCCCATCAGAAAGCAATGCTTTATCAACATACAACATTCAGATTTTAATTTTTATATTATGTTTAACTATACAATTGAGGAGGGTTCACCCTCAAACCGAACCGTGCCATGTAAAGAAAGAGGAAAAATGTAAAATACGAAAGCTTACATATTACTTTTAAACATTTTCGAATGATATTGTTTTTTGAAAGAGAACATTAAATATTTCAATTTTCAAAAAATTAATTTCATAATATAAGATTTCCGTGTTGTTCATAAAAACTATTTTAAATTAGAGGAGGCAGTTTTGTTTTTTTAAAATTGTTGTAAATTGAGATAGAGCTAGCAGATGCATGGTGAGTCGACAGGAAAGGGTAGTGGCAATGAAGCCATGTTTTGTTATTATCATAAAACCACATAAATGATTTAAACAGATTTTATTTAATAATATGAAAGCAACCAATTCTTGTACTAATTTAAAAATAATAAAACTATATTCTTGAAACTACCTTTAAAATCTAGCAACCTAAATGAGATAAAATTATGTATTAAATTAGCAACACAATCTAAAACTAACCAACATCAGCTGCGTTTAAAAACAGAAGTAAGTTTAATTTAACCTATGAGTTATTTCCCTTTTAGCTATGAGATTTCTTTTATTGCATTTTCACCCCAAACAAAACACATTGCCACTTTGATGTAGGGGGCTACTATTAGGGACATAAGCTACAGGGGTACTATGTGGGGAGTTGGGCAGCAAGATGTCGGTTCACGTTACACTTGAACTTCTGCATGTCAGTACAGTTGGGGAAGCAGGAACCCGGAAGGGAATTCCAAAGTCTAGCGGTTCTGGGGAAGAAACTACTGGAGTAGAAGCCTCTCTTATATGTAGGGATATCAACTGTGAAGGAGTGGGATTTTGCTGCTTGTCAGGTTTGTCGGGGGTATTTACGTCGAGGGGGTACAAGTGCTTGCAGTTCTTCAGAGCATTAACTGTTAAAGTACTTGAAGAACAGGCAGAGGGATGCTACATTTCGTCGATGGGACAGAGGCTGAAGCTTAGATGGCAGTTCAGGACCTATTAGGTTGGCGACTCTCTTTCGAACCTTGTCTAGGGTGAGAGACTAGTAACAGATGCACCAGCCCAAATATGACAACAATACTCCATTCATGGGCGAATGGTGGCCTTATAGAGGTACAGGATACTTTCGGGCGTTAGTAGCTTTCTAGCACGTAAGAGAGAACCTACCTTTTTCGCAGCGGTCATGGCAATGCTCTCAATGTAATTGTTCTAATTCATGTTTCCTGTGAACGTTAGACCGATGAGTTTAAAAGATTACTTTCAGATAAAGAGCATTTGGTCATTGCTATTGGTGGTAGAGAAGGTGTTTTATTTCCATATTTTAATTTCATAGATGAAGATGGCTACATTGTATGCTTTTCACAAATAAAAACTCTGGTCAACTTTCAAGAAATTCTTAACAACTTGGTATATTTGGTGTCTCTTAAACTTGCGCTGATTTTTATGAAATTTTATATGAAAGTACTTTATGTGCCTACGATAAATATCGATCATCGATAATCGAAATAATCCAAACAAAAAAGGAACAGTCGATTTTGACCAAAGCTAAAATCTTACACATCCTAACATCACAAATGAATTTGAGGACTTTTATTACCAGACAAGCCAAAAAGCCCGACATATAAAATCAACAGAAGGTTCTTTGATATCACGGGGGCACATTCGAAATAAATGTTTCTGTTTAAAACACAACTGAGACGTGACTCTTGACTTTTGCATTTTAATCTTTAATTCAAACCGTTATATATGAAAATGATTTTATAAAATTAATAGTATGCTCTCTACAGTGCAATGAAGATTACAATATATTTTGGACTAAGTGACTATGAAGCCTCCCTTTTGGTGCACTGCGATGGGTCCCGAGGTAATCAATCGATTCGATTTGGAAATGGGCGATTTTATTGATTTTGGTGAAAATAAAAATATAGGAATGTGAAACATTTGTCGATCATCATTCAATCCCGGGCAACGTCATGTCTCCGTGCTAGTACATACGCGCGGGCACACGCACACACATACACATATATATATATATATATATATATATATATAGAGAGAGAGAGAGAGAGAGAGAGAGAGAAAGAAAGGAGAGAGAAAGACGAACAGATAGACAGAGACATACAAACATAGATAGATAGATAGATAGATAGATAGATAGATATTTAAATAAATAGCATCGTAACTACATTCCAAATATTTATTTTTTTTACCAAACAATTCTTTTAGCTTGTTAAAACTTCTGCACATGTTTTACAGATCTGTTTCGTTACGCAGAAACAATTACTTTTTATTATGCCATATATGTTTGTATATGCAATGTAATATTTAACTAACATTGAGCTTCTAAACTAAATACAAAGGGTGAATATAATTTTAATAAAAGCGTTTATATAATTGTTCGTGGGTCTTATCAAGTTTAGACATTGACTTTTCGATATTTTGATTAGCGACTATACCATTGGATTTTCAGATACCATTAAACATCTGGAATGGAATATCTTTTTTGCTGTATATTCAAGGATGAACGACAAATGTGGTGTCCTAAAGAAAACAAGTGAAGCATGCATGGTCCCCCGTGAGTGCAAAGTGAACGAGGCATAAAAACATGACTAAGTTCAGCATTTGCTCTCCCCATTAAGCCCCAAAAAAACCCAGAGGGCGTCAAATCCTGGTGAAAATGAACAAACGGTACAGTTTTATGACTTAATATATGTAAATTTGAGTTCTGCAGTCCATCATTTGCCCCCTCCCTATTTAGCCCCAAAAATCCCTAAGGCCGTCACATATTTAAATTTGAGTTCAGCACCATGCAAAACTGCTAAATAGACATACACAGAAAATTTTGGACGAATATGGTAAAATAGTCCCAAAAATGGAATGTTTTTATTAGCCCTAAAAGAGCCACTGAGTTATTGCGAAGTATAGACAAACAAAATTATAAAGAAATCAGTTAGTTGCAACTTTTTAGAAAGTTTTATAAAAATCCAAAGCATCAAGTTTTGTTAATAAGCACAAAAGTGTCAATTTTACCCATTTTAACCCGAAAGGCACCTCTAGGGGGGCAACCGGAGTTTTCCCGGAAAATTTGTTCTGTTACTTTTTTACTCATATCATGTTTAGTGTTTGTGCAAAATTTCAAAAAATTCCTAGGTGTAGTTATTGGGAAAAGTGCGGACAAACGTACAAACGAACAGACAAGGGTGAATTTACAGGTTCACTTTCCTTTTGTGGGGGGATCAACAACACTACAGCTTTATTTTAAAAACATATTTTTAAAAAATTAATTCAGGTAATTTAATTATGTTATAGTACTGACACCTATTCAATGTAACCACCTTAAGCCCCAATCACCGCCTCGATACGAGTCTAGAACTAGAAACATGCGTTTTCCGCAAGTGTGTTTGAACTAATTACTGTGGTAAAAATTTTCATATAGAATGTGAGAGATTGTATATGTTAAGTTTTCAGGTTGAAACAAGTAACGTAGAAAGCAATACAAATGACGACTCAACAAACAAAGATAGATCAAATAAGAAGTATATTAGGAAAAGGTATATTTACAGGATATTTACATAATGGTGTCAAATAAGAGAGTCTTTGCTGGAGAAACATATCTGCTCTCGGCGGCCTTCGGTGGCTTCTGGTGAACACACACTCAGACTAACTGAGTCTTCCTATTTATGTGTAATTACTATCCACATATGCAAATGAATGTGTGACACCACAACAGTATATAATAAATTCCACAGCCAAACAATGCATGCAAGAGGCTCGGGTTTCGAATCTTGAGTTCGGATGTGTCTAACTGATGAGCCCAAATGAGGGCGAAACTCGAGTCTTGGACTTCCGGTTCGTTGACTGTCATGGCTCTTGTGAGCTGCGACGTTGTTTGGCTGTGGAATTTATTATATACAATCTCTCATATTCTGAAAATCATATATATATATATATATATATATATATATATATATATATATATATATATATATAGGTTCTTATATAACGCTGCTTTACGATAACGCTCCTTGCAGCATCCCAATTTCAAGCGTACTAGACCCATAGATTGTTTTAGTTAACCGTTTTCGGGTATTTGATTATTAAGTATGCAAAGTGCACTCACTTTTATCCAGTTGGTGTCATATTGTGTTTCTGTTCGTTTAGTTTAGTATTAAACGGTAGCGTTTGAGATGGCCCCTTCCTTAATTTAGATAAGTTATTTATATTAGCCTCGTCTTCGATGCTTTTCGGTGAGTGTTGTCATTAATTTGTGGTATATCGGTTTATAGTAAGTATAGATATTAATTTGTGGTGTATCGGAATTGCTTTGCATCCTTTCAACTCTTACCTAGGTTCATTTATTAATGAAGATATTGGGTATGAGGGATTGTGAATTGTAGCGTTACTACTAGGAGGGGACCTCTATTCGTCTTTTTACATCTTATTTAAAGCGTAGCCTCCAAAGTGTTTGCAGCTACCTTTTGTCTACTTTTATAGTTAATCTTTGCCCTTTATATAATATATAATTTTTCACAGTCCTTCAAACTAATAATTTCTTGTTTCTCCACTAAACATAGATAACAGGGTGAAGTTAATGAACAACGTGTTTTAGCCTTTCTAAGTATTTTCCATTCAACTAAAGGTTTTTTGTTTGTTTTTGTTCCCATAGAGAGTGAGATGTCCTTAGCATATGCTTTATTATTCATTGACAGGTAAAATGTAATTTTGAATCATTTCAATATCGCTCATTTTTTGGTCTGATGAAGTGGTATCCTTGAATTGGGATTCCACTGAAACATGTATGCACATATGTAGCCAATAATGTTTGTATAACTAACATAACACACACACACACACACACACATATATATATATATATATATATATATATATATATATATATATATAATATTTTTATTTATATAGACAAATATTGCATAGTCGCTACACTGAACATACTAATGTTTCGGACAATTGGTTGGCAAGAAACCAAAAGTCCTCGTCGGGCGACATAATGAAGTTTATTTGCCACTGAAGGCATTTGGTTCTTAAATGGAAGAAAGGAAGCATTTTTTTTATTTATAGAAATAAAATGTTAAAACGCTACACTTAAGTCGGAAAGGTGGTAGATTAAGTGATATTTTAGACTCAAAATAGAAGTCGATAGGGGGAAAGAATGTCAAGACTTAACAGGATAAATAGGAGGAATAAAAAAGAGAAAGGAAAAGACAATGGGGGAAAAATAGAAAAAAGAAAGGGTCAGTATGATTACATTACTGTAAGGAATGGGAGGGTGAAAACATTTGGAATCATCTTAGATTAAGAGTTTAGACTTTAAAAAAAACAGCCTAATTACCTATGCATAAGGTCATCTCATGTTTTATTAATTATTTATGCACATCACATATGTGCAGGTGTGTATGCGTCCGACTGGGTTGCTGATACGCATGTAAGTATGTGTGTGTATGCCTGGCTGGAAACCCTATATGCTAAGTTGTTTTTATCCACCACCACCACCACCCCTTGCACCAACCTCTTTCTTTCCTTCTTTCTTTCTTTCTTTCCTTTTATTTGTTTCTTATGCTAGACAATACTCATGCTTTTGAGGACATTTGGTTACTTGCCAACCAATTGTACGAAACATTAGCATGCTCAGTGTAGCGACTATGTAATATTTGTCTATATAAATGATAATATTATATTTCGCTCTTTTTTATTGAGCATACTTAATAACCTCGTTTTAATTCATGAGTTTTACCTCTTGAACACCTTTAACTCGGTATCTATCTATCTATCTATCTATCTATCTATATAAGTATATATATATATGATGATTCCAAATTCGAAACTATCCCTTTATAACCCTTTCTTTTCATAACCTATCATACTTTCAAAAGTCAGAGTCCATTTTCTGTAGGCTGTTTTTGAACCGAGTCAATGACGGGTACTTTTGCTAGTATATATATATATATATATATATATATATATATGTATGTATGTATGTATATATATATATATATACTGTGTACGCAAAAACAAGTCTTCAAAAAAAATTTTTTAATGGCTTAGGGCTCTCTGTAGCAACTTGTCATGACTCTGCTCTTAAATAAGGATACGAAAATTAGGCGATATATTAATATTTAATAGGATTTTCCGTAACCACAACAAAGGTAGATGTTTCTCGCAAGCCTTTCTAGCTAGGGATTTCCCCTTTCTTCCTTCTTTTCAAAAAATGCTCCATTGCCAAAAGTGTGCTTATTTATAAAGTCTGAAGAAATGCTGGTTTTGAAAATTTTCAAACGACATAATGCTTGAAATTGTCGAACTGGACATGGAAACAATTGTAACGTAAATTATATTCCAAAATTCATGATGTTGACTATCTTTTAATTTTTCCTTTAATTTAGTTGACTTTTACAATTCTTGACAGTATCTGTTTCGTACTGCAAAATCAATCACTTAATTATTATATCAATCAGTGAATCTATTACGCCCTTAAATCATCAGAAGAAATAGCAACAATCAATCCATCTAAAGGAAATGAAGTGTGATTTGACATGATTAAAATCGAAAATAAGAAGAGAAGCTGCAAATACCTTTAATATGTTTCTATTACGCCGTTTCCATCACTAAACACAACTACTCGTACTAATTATCTACATTAATGTATTTATATATATATATATATATATATATATATATATATATATATATATATTTAAAATTGTATAGAAGGTCAGAAAAACATTGGCACCGTCGGTTTCAAGCCTAACATAATGTTATATCGTAAATAATGTTAGGGTCTCGTCAGAACAACATGGCTGACGAGAGCCTAACATTATTTACGATTTTCCATTAACTGGCCCCCTTTATGTTAGGCTTGAAACCGACAGTACCAATGTTTGTCTGACCTTCTGTACGATTTTAAATAAATAAATAAATATTAAGCTCTTATATTAAAAATCGAGTACTTTGTTGGAATTCTTTCCCAAAAAACAGTAAACAAATATATAGATACATATATATGATGATTGCAACGTCTTGTCAGACGAGTACCACTCCCTCAGACACTTAAAGTCTATGAGCCCAAACTTTACAGAGTATTAGCTTTGTACGACAGCTAAGTCTCTCTCTTGGTTCAAAATGTTGAGATCCAGCAACAAGCAAGAGCAAGATAGCCAGCAACAAATTAAACTGCAGACCAGCTAAATGCGGGTACTGGTCTTCCGCTTTATGGTTTTTTAAATCAGAGATTTGCTTC
Source organism: Euprymna scolopes (assembly GCF_053919585.1). Classification (NCBI taxonomy): domain Eukaryota; kingdom Metazoa; phylum Mollusca; class Cephalopoda; order Sepiida; family Sepiolidae; genus Euprymna; species Euprymna scolopes. The sequence goes on along the minus strand of NC_136522.1, from coordinate 16,358,727 downwards.
TCCTAGAAAGGTTGCCTTCACCACGGTTTACGGGAGCCCTCTCTACCCCATACATATATATATAAATGTATATACATACATATATATATGTATGTATATACATATATATATGTATATACATACCTATATATATGTATATACATACATACCCACACACATATATATATAAGCGTATGTAATGATACGAAGATATAAGCGTATGTAATGATACGAGGATAATATTAACAAGAACGTTGTGATAAGCAATCTTATGAAACACCCAACTCACAAGAAGACACTGAAGCATTGGAATGGTAATTTATAGATGCTGCCGATTCTAAGAATGGTAGCAGGTGCGGCTGCAAAGACCGCAAAAGTCATGAAATTGTGATGACATCGGAGGAAACACCCCACACACACGCGCGCACGCGCAACATTAAATACTTTACTTCCTTTGAGTTTGTTAACAAGAAAATTATCAAATCATGAAAAGCATTTCTGCATTTGCATTCAAGAGCTCCTTATCTTTTATCATCAACCATCGCTTTTACCAATTTTAATGAAAGAAGCAATGCATTGAGGAAGCCTAAAATTAGTTGATATATACATATATATATATGTGTGTGTGTGTGTGTGTGTGTGTGTGTGTGTGTGTGTGTGTGTGTGTGTGTGCACGCGCGTATACAGGGGTTGGACAAAATAAGAGAAACGCCTAACATTTTTGGCACCAATCTTTTTCTCAAAAGTAATGATTGCTTTTGTAAGAGAAGGAAAACATCCTCAGAAAAAAAAACAAGTTTGGTCAAAGATGAAGATCCCACAACAGGACCCAGTATCCACAAAAACTGTTCGTCGAGAGCTGCATATATGTGCATTTTACGGAAGAGCTGCAATTAGAAAACTTCTGCAAAGACAAATGTTTTACGTATTTTACTTTTAAGCGTAAGTCTTTCTTTCATAATTGCAATATTTAAATTTTATACCCCCTTCCAAAAGAATCATGATATATATATATATATATATATATATATATATATATATATATATATATATATATATATATATATATATATATATATATATACAGGGATTGGACAAAATAAGAGAAACACCTAACATTTTAGGCATCAATCTTTGAACTTGTTTTAAACAATCAAATCTGACATATTTTAATGCTTTTTTGTTTATTATTTATGTTATATGATATGCTTAATTAAAATAAATTTATTTTACAGATATTTAAAGATATCAAACGCTTTTCCGATAAAAACGGTAAACCTTACCGACTTCCAAAGAAGGTAAACAGTTGGAGCTCGTATGGCAGGTGCTAGTGCAACAAAAACTGCACGAATGCTTTGCGTTTCAAGAAGCACTGTTTCAAACGTAATAATTGCTTTTATAAGAAAAGGAAAAACGTCCTCAGAAAAGCACAAATCCGATCGAAAGATGAAGATGTCTGAAAGAGCTCGTCGGACTCTTAAGCGGGTTGTTAGAGCAGATCGCAAGATCACACTCCTAAAATCACTGCAGAGCTCAATAAACGTTTACAGGGCCCAGTTTTCAGAAAAAAACTGTTCATTGAGAGTTGCACAAATTTGGATTTTACAGAAGAACTGCAATTAGAAAACATTTGCTCTCAAAAACAAATGTTTTAAAGCGATTATAGTGGTGTAAAACCCTCCAAATTGGTCCCTCGAGCAGTTGAAAAAATGCGATTTCCTCTGACGAATCATCGTTTTCCTTATTTCCGAGCACTGGCCAAGTCTACGTTTGGAGACAGCCGAAAGAAGCATTTTATCTCTTCTGCCATCTGCAAAGTATGATGGGGGTTCTGTGATGATTTCGTGTGCTATTTCTTGGAAATCCGCTGGACCAATGATTACTCTTCATGCAAGAATTAATAGTCGAAACTATTTCGAAATTTTGAGTGATCAAGTTTATCCTATGGGTCAAGAACTGTTTCCGAACGAGAACGCCATCTTTCATACAGCTGGAATTATTAAAGCAATGAAGTTGAGAATCTTATTTGGCCACCACAATCCCCAGATCTCAACATTATTGAAGATTTATAGGCGATTTTGGAGATTCAATTAAGAAATCAATTTCCGCCGCCATCTTATCTAAAAGAACTGGATGTGTCAGCTAAAGAATGGGATGTCCTTTGGAAACAATTCATTATTTGTATGAATCAACATCTGGGAGAATTGAGGCTGTGATTGCCGCAAAATGGTGGACCTACACCATATTAAAACAAACTTTGTTGATTTTTAAGGTGCTTCTTATGTTTTGTCCAACCCATATATATATATATATATATATATATATATATATATAATTATTTTTTTACTATAATAATTAAATACCTACAGACACTAGTGTTTCATCCTTTCGGGATTCTTCAGTGCAGGGTGTCACAATTACTACCAGTCGAACGATTCGAACCCCGCGACACGAGACATCTCTGGCTCGATTAGCGGAGACCGTATCCATTCGGCTACCATTAATCGTGTGAAATAGCGTTGAATTTTAAACATTTTAAATTTAAATGTTCATTACGTCAGACAGACAGTGATCAAGTCGTTATACGACGATCTACGCATAAGAGCTAAATTGACCGACTTTTATTCAACAGAAAGTGCTCAACTATAAGAAACGTATTTCTTAAAGGGGCTGTCATAATTATTTTTTTACTATAATAATTAAATACCTACAGACACTAGTGTTTCATCCTTTCGGGATTCTTCAGTGCAGGGTGTCACAATTACTACCAGTCGAACGATTCGAACCCCGCGACACGAGACATCTCTGGCTCGATTAGCGGAGACCGTATCCATTCGGCTACCATTAATCGTGTGAAATAGCGTTGAATTTTAAACATTTTAAATTTAAATGTTCATTACGTCAGACAGACAGTGATCAAGTCGTTATACGACGATTTACGCATAAGAGCTAAATTGACCGACTTTTATTCAACAGAAAGTGCTCAACTATAAGAAACGTATTTCTTAAAGGGGCTGTCATAATTATTTTTTTACTATAATAATTAAATACCTACAGACACTAGTGTTTCATCCTTTCGGGATTCTTCAGTGCAGGGTGTCACAATTACTACCAGTCGAACGATTCGAACCCCGCGACACGAGACATCTCTGGCTCGATTAGCGGAGACCGTATCCATTCGGCTACCATTAATCGTGTGAAATAGCGTTGAATTTTAAACATTTTAAATTTAAATGTTCATTACGTCAGACAGACAGTGATCAAGTCGTTATACGACGATCTACGCATAAGAGCTAAATTGACCGACTTTTATTCAACAGAAAGTGCTCAACTATAAGAAACGTATTTCTTAAAGGGGCTGTCATAATTATTTTTTTACTATAATAATTAAATACCTACAGACACTAGTGTTTCATCCTTTCGGGATTCTTCAGTGCAGGGTGTCACAATTACTACCAGTCGAACGATTCGAACCCCGCGACACGAGACATCTCTGGCTCGATTAGCGGAGACCGTATCCATTCGGCTACCATTAATCGTGTGAAATAGCGTTGAATTTTAAACATTTTAAATTTAAATGTTCATTACGTCAGACAGACAGTGATCAAGTCGTTATACGACGATCTACGCATAAGAGCTAAATTGACCGACTTTTATTCAACAGAAAGTGCTCAACTATAAGAAACGTATTTCTTAAAGGGGCTGTCATAATTATTTTTTTACTATAATAATTAAATACCTACAGACACTAGTGTTTCATCCTTTCGGGATTCTTCAGTGCAGGGTGTCACAATTACTACCAGTCGAACGATTCGAACCCCGCGACACGAGACATCTCTGGCTCGATTAGCGGAGACCGTATCCATTCGGCTACCATTAATCGTGTGAAATAGCGTTGAATTTTAAACATTTTAAATTTAAATGTTCATTACGTCAGACAGACAGTGATCAAGTCGTTATACGACGATCTACGCATAAGAGCTAAATTGACCGACTTTTATTCAACAGAAAGTGCTCAACTATAAGAAACGTATTTCTTAAAGGGGCTGTCATAATTATTTTTTTACTATAATAATTAAATACCTACAGACACTAGTGTTTCATCCTTTCGGGATTCTTCAGTGCAGGGTGTCACAATTACTACCAGTCGAACGATTCGAACCCCGCGACACGAGACATCTTTGGCTCGATTAGCGGAGACCGTATCCATTCGGCTACCATTAATCGTGTGAAATAGCGTTGAATTTTAAACATTTTAAATTTAAATGTTCATTACGTCAGACAGACAGTGATCAAGTCGTTATACGACGATCTACGCATAAGAGCTAAATTGACCGACTTTTATTCAACAGAAAGTGCTCAACTATAAGAAACGTATTTCTTAAAGGGGCTGTCATAATTATTTTTTTACTATAATAATTAAATACCTACAGACACTAGTGTTTCATCCTTTCGGGATTCTTCAGTGCAGGGTGTCACAATTACTACCAGTCGAACGATTCGAACCCCGCGACACGAGACATCTCTGGCTCGATTTGCGGAGACCGTATCCATTCGGCTACCATTAATCGTGTGAAATAGCGTTGAATTTTAAACATTTTAAATTTAAATGTTCATTACGTCAGACAGACAGTGATCAAGTCGTTATACGACGATCTACGCATAAGAGCTAAATTGACCGACTTTTATTCAACAGAAAGTGCTCAACTATAAGAAACGTATTTCTTAAAGGGGCTGTCATAATTATTTTTTTACTATAATAATTAAACAGTTAATAAAATATGTTAAAAAACACTTTGAAATGAGTTAAAAACATATTTAATCTGAAAAGGAAACACTAGATAAATGGATAGTCCTTAATCCGCGGAGTTTCGAAGAAATACTCTCCTTCTCATCAGAGGGTGGGAATTAGCAAAATGCGGGATCGGATTTTGCATGCAGAAGTATTTGATGAAACAACAAGTAAGTCAAAGATCTTACTTGAAAACAAAATAAGTTAAGCAGAGGGAATATGGTAAAGAAAAAGGTGATTACACATGAATTGATAGTCTGGTGGAAGATAAAAAATCCAGTGACGGTAAAATCCAAATGTAAAACTTCAAGAAAGTTAAAAGAATTTCCATTTGTACAAGTAAAATCCAAGGAAATCCCGTAGTTGGAAGATCATATTAATTCTTTAATATTTATAATTTACTTTAATTTTACCATCTTGGATCATTTTGGTAAATTCAATTGTAATTTTCATTTATATATATATATATATATATATATATATATATATATATATATATATATATATATATATATATATATATATATATATATACTAGCGGAGAGGAGGCGGCTTTACCAGGTTGTAAAATACGCTTAAATATGGTATTTTAATTTATCCATATTTCGTATATATTATTATAGAGTTGTAATTTCAAAAGAAAAAAAAAAACGTATGTGGGTATCATTCGCTAGAATCGAAACCGAAAGCAAAGCTGTAGCATTCAAATCTGGTGATGTTACCACTGTACTAACGTGACACGCATATGAACTGATAAAATATAAACTAAAATGAATGTACGAACTGTATAACGATTTTTTTCTAATTTTGACCCATTTCTGGCCCCTTAAAAACCGGCTAAAGACCCATAAAAGAATGATCCATTAAAATTCCAATCATTTGAGGCCCATAGCGCCACTCTGTAACTTTTAGTTTTTGAAAAGACAGACAGACAGATATATATATATATATATATATATATATATATATATATATATATATATATATAACGTGTAATTATATTCATGCAGATATTATACATGATTATACTTGCATAATATTTGCATAAAAGGTTAACGCAAACATCTTTCTATATATATTTATGAGTATATATCTATATAATTATAAAACTCAAATGACCTTGTAACGAGTGATGTAACCCACTTTCCGGTTTACGGCATCCGGTTGCGCATGCAGCATGAACATTAACCCATAACAACGTAAACAAATAAACACAAATCGTTTCTTTTGCAGATTTTGACCTGCGCACTGAAATATTAACGTTATTATTTCGAAATTATTATTTAACATGGGAAGAGTGGGAGTGTTTTGCAACCATTCTTTATTACAACTATACTGTCGCTATTTTCTTACAACTAAACAACTTTAACCCGTTGACAAACATAAGAACAATTGTAGTAAAGTCAAGACTAGTACTACTACTCTCTATCCGTCCCTTTTCCTTCCTTCTTTCCTTCCTTCTTTTTTATTTTTTGTTTACATTTCTAGATACAAAATAGTTGTGTGAGAACGGTGAATTTCTTGACACATTTACTAATTTGTTTCAATATTAGTTTATTTTATTTTATTTATTTGGGTTTTATTTTTTTTCTTCAGGTTTTATTAATTAATTTTTTTAGATTTTAAGTTTCTGTAACTTGGTTGAAGGATTCCAATATAGGTTTTTCATTCTTATATTTCTCATCGGTGTGTTCATGTGCGTTTTTGCTGCTAATTGGCTTTCGTCGGAGTTCGATTCGTAGGAAAATCATTTTTAATTTTCGATTTTTGAGCGATTATTCGGAAAATAGGTAACTTTACACGAATGGGGAGGATTTTTTTTTTCATATTTGAGTGATCTATCCGTGATTTTTCATTTTAATATACTTTCATAGGAATGTTTCTGTTATGTCGAAAAAAAACTATTTTCTGTACGTCACAAGTGTCACGCTCATACATGAATTCCATAGCTAATATAACATACTAACTCAACAGGTCACAGGTAGTCTAGTATTTGTTTAAAAATTTTACCTACAAAACTCCTGTGATTTTCTGGGCTAAACTTAATATATAGGATATTTGAACCCATGCAAAACTTTATATTTGATTTTTAGTCGATGAAAATTGGTACGAAATTTGAAAAATAAATGGAATTTGCCAGGTGATGGTCGAATGACGGCATTACTATTATGCATGCGTAACGTAATAGCTATGAGTTCACGTTTTAATTTTTAGCTTTGCAGCAAACATGTCTTCATAGCCCAAGGATTAGTGTCAAACGAAAAAGTAAATCGTAAGCTAAACGTTTTGGTCCAATTCTCAGTGGTATCGTACAAGTGATTTTTTAAACTATTTAAATCGCCTTCAGGCCGGGATCAAAGTGTAGTATCTGTTCTGCAGATACTGCACTTAAGATAATTTGTACCAGTCAATGGAACGGAAACCCTCTATACTGGGGCAGTTATTATTTTTGGTAACCAGAGTGCCCCCTTTTGGCCTACTTTTAGGGGAGCTGGTTTTTACCCCACATTAAAAACGGCCTTGTGCCTAATTTGCTTTGGTGGGGAAGCAAATAAATACATTAAATCATTACTATATATTGGGTCCAATATAATATAATATAATAATAAATACGAAATATGTATTAATCAAAATGCCATATTTAAGTGTATTTTACGACCCGGCAATGCCGGGCGGCCTGCTAGTATATCTATACCCCTATCAATTTTTTTTTCTTTTTTTTTTGTGTGTGTGTGTATTGATATTCATATTAAAATCCCTTTTCTCTATTTCTATAAAAAGAAAATACAACTTTGTTATATATAGGTCGTGGAATTGCATTCATCTACAAAAGATGTAGCTAATTTGCATATTCTTTAAAACATCCATTTTCATTAATTCTGATGAAATAAAAACCGTGTTAGAGTATGATTTACTTGCTATTAGAAATTCTGATTTGGTGCCCAAACCGAATATTTAGTAAGACTGAAAGATAAGATATGCTCAGTATAGATACAAGAGAACATTTGATATGGAGTACAGTTATACCTGATAGATATAGGTTATTGCATATTCTGTAAGTATAGTTAAATATAGATGGATGGATAAATAGTATTGTATACGAATGCATGGAATTTTAGACGATTTGAGTAAGTTGCCTTTAAACTACAACGAAGGAGAATGACTTCGCCTTTCTCTTAATATCCGGAAGTTTTTATTCATCGCTGTTTTCGGTTTTCTTATTTCTTAGTTAACTATTACGTGTAATTATATTCATACAGATATTCTACATGATTTATACTTGCGTAATATAAGCGTAAAAAACGTTATATTTTGTCAGTGATAGATTAATTTAATTGTTTTGAACAATTTATATAAGTATTTTTATCATTGCTGAATTGCATTTTTTTATTCAAAGCTTCTTTAGACTATATATATATATATATATATATATATATATACATACATATATATATATATATATATATATATATATATATATATATATATATATATATATATTGAGTAAGATGATTGATAATTTATAATTAGAATTAAAAATTTTTAATCTGTTTCATAAGAAAGAACAACAACAAAGTCAATAATTTGTACGATCGTTTCGGAAACGATGGTTTTATTGTGATAGACATAAAGCCACGGACAATAATTTTGACATATAGTTTTTTTTTAAACAAAGTCTCCTCATCGGAAAAAATATTGGGTGCGGTTTTTTTTATATTTAAAAGACACCATAAGTAAACCTAGCAATTTTTAAGTAAGGCAGATGTGTCTTTCAATTGTTCGCCTTTTGAAAACCGTAATTATCGTCAAAGCATTCATTTGGATGTTGATTGTAGCTTATAAATGTACGAAAAATATATATATATATATCATATAAAGCTGAACGTCTGTGTGTGTGTCGGGTCACGAATAGGCTCCTATATAGTTGACTATTATAGAAAACTGATCGTGACACAGGAATAGGTATGTTTGATTTGGCATAATGATGATTCATTAAAATTGTGGGGTCTGCGTACGCGCCTGGTCCACAAAGTATCGAAATAAAAAATTTCAAAATTAAAAAAAAATACAAGTGTTTTTGATATAGATGTACATAATAATACTTTGATAAGTATTTTTTAAATTAAATAGGGGTGGTATAATAAAATTGTGGGGTCTGCGTTTGCGCCTGGTCTCCATAGAATGGAAATAGACACAAACTTTAATAAAGACTTTTCATATCTATCTGCGTAAGTATACTTTGATAATTATGTTTCAGTTTGAAGAAATATGGTATAATAAAATTATGGGGTGTTCGTTCGCGCCTGACCGCCATAGAAAGGAAATATGTCACAAAGTTTAACAAGGTTTTTTAATATAGATCCACAGAATATTGTGATAAGTGTTTCAGTGTGAACAGGTATGGTATAATAAATTATGAGGTTTATCTATTTTATTTTTACTTTCATCATATTTTGCTTTGGTTTTAATACACCCAAATTCGAAGCTATCTATTTACAACACTTCCTATTCATAACCTATCATACTTTCATAAACCAGACTCCATTTTCTGTCGGCTGTTTTTGAACCCAGTCAACGACGGGTACTTTTGCTAGTATATATATATATATATATATATATATATATATATATATATATATATATATATATATATATTAGTGATGGAACGATTTGAATATTTTCCCGATTCCAATACAATTACCGATTCCGTGCTAAATTCCCGATTCCGATACAATAATCCATTCTGATTCTTTATAAATCTCTAATTATTTAACTATAAGATTATTTCCACGATTTTATTTATAAAATTATTTCCCCGATCTTCGTAAAAAAACATGTTAAATTTGCAGATATATATTGTTAAATATATATGCAGATATATATTGTCAAAATACACTTATGAGGGAGGATCTATCGATTTTAGCTTTACTGGTATTTTAAAATCAATAAATATTTATTATTTTATCATTATTACCAACAAGGGAAGATTTTACTTTAATAAATATAAAATAAAAAAGACAAAAGAATCGTTTTGACATCGGAAAATAGGCATCAATTTTTCCGATTCCTATAACGATTCCGATACTCCCAAACCTTCTGATTCCCGATTCCGATTAATCGTCCCAACACTCTCTCTCTCTCACTCTCCCTCTCTCTCTCTCTCTCTCTTTCTCTCTCTCTGTCTATCTCTCTCTCTCTCTCTCTCTCTCTCTCTCTCTATATATATATATATATATATATATATATATATATATATATATATATACAAACACACACACACATACTCTACAGATCCGATCCGAAGCTGGGTCTATAGGAGTTTCGGAACAAATTCGTTTTGGTCTTTACCCGGTACAAAAATCGTTGCTGATTTAATAACTGGGAATTGGCAGGTGTGAGTCGCTTAAAGTGCTCCTCCACACATGTGCAAATATACATTTCTAAATTAAACTGAGTTAATTTTTAAAGTTTTGATATTGATTTTCCTTAGGTCCTATGGTCGCGAATACCGCTGAAGCGATAAATTCTAGCTAATGGCACCCAATTATTTTTATTTTATTTTATTTTTTTATTATTACTCAATTTTCACCCCAAACAAGGCACAGTGCCACTTTGAAGCAGGGAGCTACTATCAGGGACATAATTTGCAGGGACATTATGAAGGGGGATGAGTGGAAAGATGTTTGTTCACATCACACTTGAACTTCTGCATATCAGTACAGTTAGGAAAGCAGAATTCCGGAAGGGAGTTCCAAAGACCTGCAGTTCTGGGGAAGAAACTATTGGAGTAAAAGGCATTCTTGCACCTAGGGATCTCTACTGTAAAGGGGTGAGACTAAGTGGCTTGTCGGGTTTGTCGGGGGTAGTTACGTCGAGGAGGTACAAGTGTTTTCAGTTCGTCAGAGCATTCACCATTAATGTATTTGTAGAACAGACAGAGGGATGCAATATCTCGTCGATGGGACAGAAACTGAAGCTTAGATGCCAGTTCAGGGCCTATCAGATTGGCGACTCTCTTTTGAACCCTGTCCAGGAGTGAGAGACAAGCAGCAGATGCACCAACTCCCTACATGGGCGAATGGTGGTCTTATAGAGGTACAGGATACTTTCAGGCGTAAATAGTTTTTTATCACGGTAGAGAGAATCAACCTTCTTTGCAGTAGCCTTGGCAATGCTCTCAATGTATCTATTCCAGTTCATATTCCCTGCGAACGTTAGGCCGAGGAGTTTTAAAGAAGTACTTTCAGGCAATGTATTCTTGGCCATTGCTATTGGTGATAGAGAAGGTTTATTGTAGTTATTGAAGGAAACAAGCTTAGTCTTAGCAGCATTGAATGTGACCATCCATTTTTGTCCCCCATTCCACTACTGATTGGGCGTCATCCTCTGGTGTTTCTTCTAATTTCCTTGGATATGTGTTCATTTGTTTTCCCCTCATATATGTGAGAGTGGTGTCTTCGGCAAATATACCCATCTCCGAAACAATTTTATCAGGGAAGTAATTTATGAATATCGGGAATAATAGAGGTCCAAGGATAGACCCCTGAGGTACTCCCGCATTTATATCATATTGTTTAAATGTAGGATTTAATTACATTATGCCTTTTTCCAGTGATTCCATATGATCTAATTTTCCTTGGGAGACAATCGTGCCATACCTTGTCAAAAGCCTTAGATATATCAAGGGCTATCGCTCTCCCCTCCCCTAGTACAGTATAAATAATCAATACAGAACTGGTTCTATTATTAATACAAAATTTGCATAAATTAAAATATCATATTTGAACGTATTTTACGGTCGGGGAGTGTCAGGTGCCTGCTACTATACACACACACACACACACACACACACACACACACAAATATATATATATATATATATATATATATATATATATATATATATATATATATATATTGGTTTTAAAATATAATTATCCACTGACACGGGTTTCGTCGTTTACGACTCATCAGAGTGGCTGAATCTGATGAGTCATAGACGACGAAACACGTGTCAATGGATAATTATATTTTAAAAACAATATATATATATATATATATATACAGCTCCCCATGTGGGGGTACCAAATTGGTTAAAGGGAAAATTATTCCCAACTAGCATTTAGGTAAAAATGCACCTTCGTAAATAATTGAATTCATTCAAAACGTATCGCAAAAAACAAAAACAGACAACATCTCACTCTCTCTCTCTCTCTCTCTCTCTCTATATATATATATATATATATATATATATATATATATATATATATATATATAACAAATTTAATTTACGACAGTAAGCATTTTAAAATATTTCGACTACTTTCGTAATTTTCATTACTTATCTGGGGCTTCTTTGTCTTTATATATAACGCTTCAAGTATTTTTAATCTATTATATTTTTCTCGCTTTGTAAGACTTTAGTATTTTCAATCATGATTCTTCGGAATTCAGAATGATGGCAGACAATGTTGCGATATCGATCTGGAGTCGGAGAGGTGGAGAGCTAGTCTTCGCGACAATGTGTTTGTAGTATAGCCTATATAGTTAGTATTATTAGAGATACACTCTTCTAATGGGCAGTTGGCTCTGTTGGTGGGGTAAAAGTCCCTCAATGGGAGTCCTGGATATGACCTTAAACTATATCCAATGGTGAGGGCCAAGCTTGTGGCCCCTGGGGAGTGTGGAGCCACCCTTTAATTACCATTGCTCCCAGGTCCACTCTGACCCAGAGTGGTAGTACCTGTTAGGGTTCCAACTATGGGTTAAATAGAAACCAACTTGAAAACAACAAATATATTCTATTAAAAAATTTTTCTTCAAAAATCTTTGGATTCGGCATTAAATAACCCGAAAAGGGTTGATATGCCGTAAAACAAAAACAACCAACCAACCTAATGGGCAGTTAAATTGCTAAACTAAACTACGTTGCTTTTTTTTTTTTATTTGTTTGCGAAATGTTGGTTTTGATTATGAGGCTACTCGTCTGCAATTTTTTATAATAGATAATCAATTTTATTTTTTGTTATCGAACGACGTAATTTTTTAGAATACTTTCATCAGTTTTGGGGTTCTTGTGTAGCTGATTACGGTAATAATATATAAATAGGTTGAGGATTTTCTTGCAGGATATTAGTAGTTTGAGTTAAGGTGTTGATAGTTTTATTTGCTTATATATATATATATATATATATATATATATATATATATATATATAAGAAAACCTGTAACATTCAAAGCTGGTGACGTTACCACTGTACCGATGTGACACACATATGAACTGATTAAAAATAAACTAAGATGAGTGTAGAAAATGTATCAGACTCATTTTTGACCCCTTAAAAACTATTTTCACAGGCTAAAGACCCTTAAAATAATGGTCCTTAAAAATCCAATCATTTCAGGCCCTATGTGCTGCTCCGCGACTTTAGTTTTGGTAGAGATATAGTTTGAAAATAGGGAGACAGACAGACAGATATATATAGCCTTTTTATATATTAGATTTATATATATTATATGTTATAATAGTGATTAATTTTTTATATTTTTAACTTTTATCTTCCTAATTTTTTTTTATTCTTGATCCATATTGCATTGAGCTTGCTTTATAGAAATTCCCTGCCGAATCTACTTCATTGACTTAAAATATTATATATATATATATATATATATATATATATATATATATATATATATATATATATATATATATATATATATATATATAGTACTGTATGTGGATGGCTATAATGCTCCTCATCTTGAGTTGAACATATTTAGAAGTGATACACGAATTACCATTAGCATATTAAGCGATGCTCTTTGTGTAAACAAATCGAGCTTAGGTATTTCGGACGATATCGAAACATCGTTAATTCGCGACTCGCACAGCAGCCGCCGATTAGTGTAATGGTTAAGAGCCTTGACTGTCGTACAGGCGGTCGGGTTTCAATCCTGGCTTGAGGTAGTTGCCTGTCCAGCCGCACTGATGAGCTGTGATACAGCGAAACAGTACTGTATGTGGATGACTATATATAAATAAATATATATATATGTATATATATGTGTGTGTGTGTGTGTGTCCAACTACTGTATATCTATAGAGAGAACGAGAACGAGAAGGATGTAAATATATAGAAATACAAACATAGATGTAGAGATAGATACACGTATAAATACAGATAGAGATTTAGCGAGCAGAGAGAGACTAATATTGATCGACCATCAAACTAACAGAGCCTCTCACATAGATATGTGGACGCATGTAAACCGCATCAAGACGTTGGAATTTCTATCCGCTGTCAATTCTAATGAAGATAACAGGTGCGAGTGTGAAGATTGCAACGAGGCAAAACCTATTGTAGTGACATCAGAGGAAGAACTGCTCCCCCCCCCTCACAACCCACTTTCGCGTTGCCTAACAACTTCAGCATAATTATCGGATCATAAAAGACATGTCTCATATTTTAATTCAAGAATTTCTCATCTTTTATCACGAAAAGAAAAGTCGTATTTACCTTTTCGGCTGATAGTGAAAGAATACACACGCTTTGAAGCAACCCCAAACTGAGAAAGAAAGAGAGATAGAGATAGGAGGAGAGGGGGGAGGGAGAGAGAGAGAGAAAAACCACGCATGCCCCCCCACACACACGCACACACACACGCACGCAGGCACACACACACACACGCACGCAGGCACACACACACACACGCACGCACGCACACACACACACACGGAGAAAGCCAAAGGCGAAGCATCAGCCCATTTATATGTACTCGTGCATCTTTTTAACCTTCCACAAGTCGTTGGAACGGTAAAAGTGCATTGCAGCCGGAGGAGATTACTTCTAAGGGGACTAGAGTTTTCATGTGAGTACTATAAATGAAAGTGGCCATATAAAAAAAAAAGTCTGGAAACTTGTTTAAGGAACTTCGTATGACCGTGGGCCCAAAGGTGACTTCCTATGCCAGTGGCTGACTTGCATGGTCTGACACATATGTGATAGCCAAATGTCGAAAATGTAAACATATATAAACAAACATGCACACACACCGACGTATATATATATATATGTTTACATGGGGGTCACCACTTATCAAGGCCCGAAGGCCACTCAGGGATAAGGGTTATTGCGTGTACAGTAATAAGTGAGATAGTATTGTAGCAATCACTAGTATTGGGGGTTTTGATAGAGTGTCTTACTTAAGGGGGCGGTTTGTCAGGAGTTTGTTTATGTTGGACTTGAAGACGCCCAAGTTGTAGTCAGGTGGGAAACAGGCTAGCGGCAGAGATTTCCACTAGCCTGCAGTTTTAATATATATATATATATATATATATATATATATATATATATATATATATATATATATATATACCGTTCCAACAAAAAGATGCTTTTGGCCTTCTACAGTGGGAACTGATGAGCTTTTTTTCTTCTTTTCTTTTTACATGGAGGTCACCACTTATCAAGTCCCAGAAGCCACTCGCGGATAAGGGTTATTGTGTGTACAGTAATCAGTGGGATAGTATCGTAGTAACTGTTCGTATTGGAGATTTGATAAAGTGTCATTACTTAAGGGGGTGTTTCATCAGGAATTTGTTTGTGTTGGACTTGAAGACATCCAAGTTGAAGTCGGGAGGGAAACAGGCAAGCGGCAGAGAGTTCCACAGGAGTGCAGTTCTAAGAAACAAGCTTTGTTCATGGAATCTCCGTTTTGATTTAGGCACGGATAAAGAGTGGGGAAAATTATTGACAGTGGTTGCAGCCAGACGGGTGTTTTTCGTGAAAGATTAGCAAGGCGGGACCAAAGAATGGAGCTCAGCCGAGCACTTGCCATGGAAATAACGATAAAACAGAGACAGGCTTGCAACGTCTCTTCTGTGAGACAGAGGTTGCAGGGAAGAGTAAAGGGCATCCACTAAGTCACAAAGTCTATTTTGTACTCTGTCAAGGGAAGATAGGCTGTTTTTATCAGCTCCTGCCCAGATGTGGCAGCAGTACTCCATTCTTGGACGTACTTGGCTTTTATATAGATAGAGAATTCGTTAGTGAGATATATTATAGAGCGGTAGAAGGATCCCACCATTTTCCCAGCGACCTTGGCCACAGACTTGATGTATGTGCTCCATTTCAAATCAGGAGTAAAGGTTAAACCCAGAAGCTTGTCAAATAATGGGACCTCCACTAGACGATAGCCATCCATTTCAATTGATGCCAGATGGGGATCAGAACGTTTATGATGTAATGATAGGAGCTTGATCTTAGATGCATTAAAGGTAACCAGCCACCTCTTCCCCCCACTGCATCACGCGCTCAAGATCTGAGGAAAGAGAATCAAAGAGAACATTGTCACTTACAGCCTTTTAGGTGTTGCCATAGATGGTTGTGCTATCAGCATAGATGTCAACGAATGATTTAAGTATGTGTTTTGGGAGATCATTGATGTAGATCAAGAAGAGAGTTGGGCCCAGGATGAACCCCTGAGGGACTCCAGCATTAATACTGAGGGCCTCTGATTTCTGCCCATCAACCACTACTCTTATGAGAGAAATGATTTAATGATTGAGAAATGATTTAATGATTGAGAAAACATTTCCAGTTATACCGTAGCTGGAAATCTTGTGAAGTAGGCCTTTATGCCATACCTTATCGAAGGCCTTTGATATGTCAAGAGCAATTGCCCTAGAAATGAAGCCTTTGTCAAGAGATTCGCTAATATATAACCGTTAGCACGTCTTCTATAGATCTAGCAGAATGGAAACCATATTGCGTGTCACTAAGAAGGTTATTTCGGCTGAGGTGGTTGACTACTTCTATATTTAATATGGATTCCAGCAACTCACTCATGACACACAGGAGACTTATTGGTCTGTATTGAGAGGGAGATGACTTATCACCTGAATTCTTAAATACAGGGCATACTGATGAGGTTTTCCAGAGTGTTGGGAAGCACTTCTCTTTAAGGCAACACTTAAACAGTTTGGTATATATGGGGGCAAGTTCTGGTTGTAGCTTTTTTAACACTATAATTGGGATACCGTCAGGACCAGTTGCTTTACTGGAATCAAGGTTCTTGATTAGCTTGGTGACATCTCGCTCAGATATTTGCATGTTACCTTGTGTGCTGCGCGTTATAGGAGGAAATACGGGGAGTTGGTGGCCTTCGTTGCATATGGTAGAATTTGCTACAAAGTTCTTGGCAAATAGTTTGGCCTTGTTTGATGCTGAAGAGATGACCTCTGGTCCATTGATAATGGTTACGATAGAACGCACGCTTCTGTTCAGGATCCTATTTGCTATTTGCCAGAACTGGTGGGAACCAAGCTGCTGCTCAGCTACTTTGAATTTAACGGATTGAGCATATAGCTCTCTTGCATTTTTTTATTACTCTTTTACAGTGGTTGCTGGCGGTCCTGAAAGCAGCTTTAGTCGCAGTGAATCTATAACGTTGGTAGCTATGGAAAAAGTGATTTCTGTGCGCGATGAAAGCAGCATATTCAGGGGAGAACCATGGCTGGCTGTAAGGTTTTTGTTGGAATATTTTGGATGGTATGAATTGGTCTATGCCTACAATTAACTATTCGGTCAGGTCTGATACTATAGAGGACACATCCTTTTTAAATATGGAATGTAGAGGTAGATCAGATATGAATGTGCGGAAGCTATCCCAGTAAGACATAGAGTATCGGTATACAGTTTTTATCTTAACTGATACAACGGAGTGGTCGCAGGATCCCAGAAGATATAGAACGGAACATGAGCATAGCTCATGGGAAGTGGAGAGAAAAAGGTCTAGAAGGCTTGTGTACTGACCGGTAATCAAATGTGAATGTTAGCCGAGGAGTGAGCAGACAAGATGTGGTCAATTTTCTCCGATATACTCTTAAAGATAGTAAAGTAACTTGGCTGTTGTGGGGGCGATAGAGGGCAAATATAAATGCAGTGGTGTAAGCAAGTGCAACCAGGGGGCACATATAAGGTAAATTAGGGTCTCCTCTGGAGATATCCCTGCCACACGGGAAGCCATCTTTTATGTAGGCACATATTCCATGCCCATAGTGATCTTGTTAAGTTAGAGTATCCTTTAATTATGAACTCATCTAGGGAGGTGGTCGGTCCTATTCCAGTTTCGCTTAGAAAGAATATGTCCGGTTTCGTCTCCTGTAATTGGGTTTCAACCTCTGGAAGGTTGGAATGTAGACCCCTGATGTTGGAGAAGGAGACATGGTAGTAGGGGTCTACGTTGGAGGATGAGATTCTAGGTGTATTCATGTTTTTTTTGGGGGGGGGAAATATTTCATGTTGACGATTTTGGGATTTGTGGAACAGGTCAGCATACTTGGTTAGAGCAGGACAGAGAGGGAAAGTAAGAGAGAAATGATGGGAATTTTTTTTTGTAGCACATGATAAGGTAAAGCCATAACAATTACCCACTAGTATGGCATCGAGAGATCCTACCAGAAACTACTGTATCGTCCAGAATCGATTCACCAAATGGCAATACAGCAGTCCCAGTACTTTGCACTTGCTGATAGGACAGCCTCCTTAGTGGTTAATCCAAAGTTCGGGTCCCTAACAGTTAACGTCAGCCCAGATGAAAACGTTTACTTCCAGCACCCTTACTAGTGACATGGCCGCAAGGATAGACATAGACACAGAAAATTTCCGGCATCTCAGACTACTGTTAACGAAGTGCTACCGACCTGGGAAGCAGCTTTTTCTTCACCCTTTGTCAGAAACATCACTCATTGGAAATGAAGACTAAGGGACAAAAAAGGAGAAGTGAGAGTTACTGGAGCTGCCGATAACACATCCACTGCATTATCTACTCTCCATTAAAAGAAAAGTAAAAAAGCTAACAGTATATGTACAACTTTGTGTGACAAAAGACTTATTTGTGTACAACTTTGTGTGACAAAAGCCAAATTTGACTCACTTTACAAATAAATCAAAAAGTAACATTGATATAGAAGTTAGCGGATGTTCTTTGATGATGACTTTGGCTCCTTACAGCCGGGGCTGCTAAGCGTAGCAAAATAATGTCGGGCAATTGATGTACTATCTTTGAGTACTCTAGGGGCGAGATGCCTTCAATAAGTTTCCAAACTTTTTTCGTATTGGCACTGTTATTGATAGTACATACATGAAACTCTAGTCCACTTAGAAGTAATCTCATCCGGTTGCAATTCACTTGTTGCGCCGTTCTAACAACTTCTCGAAGGCTCCATGAAAATCCTCTTGTGTGAGCATCCTCTTTCATCTCCTCTATTGTCTTATAACGGCAGCCTCTAAAATTTTCCTTGAGCTTAGGGAATAACCAAAAGTCACAGGGAGCAAGGTCTGAACTATAGGGAGGGCGAGGAACCAATCTTGATGCCAATCTTGGTAAAATAGTCTGTGACTAAACGAAGCACCCATGCAACAAACTTTGTACAAATCTTCCATATTTTCAGTTCCTCGCAAAAAAGTTTTCATACAGTTCCCACACTGACATCAAACTGTGCACTTATTGTCTCTATAGACACACGATGTTCCTTATCCATGAAATTCTTTATTTGGCCAATCAATTCTGGGTGTTCTGACTTTCTTACTCCTCCCACACCTCTCACCATTCCTTATATACTGTCTGTCTTCCTTGAATCTCTTATACCACTCAAAAATTGATGCTCGATTCATGCAAGATGGTCCAAAAGCAGTCTGAAACATTCTATACGTTTCTATGGCATTTTTCCAAGTTTAAAATAGAATTTTATTGCATATTGTTCTTCTAAAGTGTCTTCACGACCAGATTGCATATTTAAAATTCACCAGCTCTGACAATCAGGCATAGTAGGATGTATTCCAATTCCTGCTGTAGCTGTTCATTCGAACCTGAAATCAAAAAAAATTGGCCAGTCATCTCATAAGATGTATAGCAATAACATACTAAATTTTCAAGAGTTTACGACAATTTTAAATTCTTGTACAAAACAAGTCTGGAAACTTATTGAAGGAAGGTCGCAGAACCCCGAAAAAAATAAATAAAAATAAACAAATATCATATTTAGCGCAAAACGCACTAATTGAACGATCATATCTTGAGAATGGAGGAGTACTCTTTCGGTAGTGTTTTAATTGGAATGAGTTTTATCGGTTATACTCTTGTTACTGTTATCAAACAGATACGCCCACGCATCAGTCGTCAGTTGTGCACATTCGTTTTTTCGTGTGATGTTTAATGGGTAGATTTGGGTGAGACGGGGGGGGGGAGCGCAGAAGAGGAAGAAGTGATGAAAGATGCGGGGGGGGATAAGTAAGAGGAGTGAAAGGTGAAGAAAAAGGAGGATGGGGAGAGGAAAGAAAGAAATGAATGAATAAATAGGAGACTGACATAAAGAAGGATAGAAAAAAAGAAAGAAAAATAGAGATAGAAAATTACAAGAACACGCGTCATAGAGATGATTGGGAGTTTATAGGAGAAAAAAGAAAAGGGTGACGGGAACGAAATAGAAAGAAAGAAAGAAAGAAAGAAAGAAAGAAAAAGAAAGAAATTAATAAATAGGAGACTGACATAAAGAAGGATAGAAAAAAAGAAAGAAAAATAGAGATAGAAAATTACAAGAACACGCGTCATAGAGATGATTGGGAGTTTATAGGAGAAAAAAGAAAAGAGTGACGGGAACGAAATAGAAAGAAAGAAAGAGAGAAAAAAAAGAAAGAAATTAATAAATAGGAGACTGACATAAAGAAGGATAGAAAAAAAGAAAAGAGGTGAAGAGAAAGAGATAGAAGAAAAAAGAAAAATGAAAGAAAGAAAGAAAGAAAGGGGAAGCAAATGGCAAGAGTGGGCATCGTAAAAGTATTCGTTTATTTATTTATTTATTTATTTATTTATTTTTACAATGAATCACCACTTATCAAGGACCGGAGGCTACTCGAGGATAAGGGTTAATGAGTGCACATTAGTCAATGCAACAACATCGTAGTAATCATTAGTAATGGAAATTTGGTAAATTGGATTACTTAATCAAAAACTTGTTTACGTTGGACTTGAAGATGACCATATTGTAGTCAGCTGGAAAGCAGGAAAACGGAAGAGAGTTCCACGGGCGTTTAGTTCTAAGAAAGAAGTTTTGTTCATGGAATCTATGTTTAGGTTTAAGCATAGATAAAGAGCTGGGAACATCATTTATAGTGGTTTCAGTTAGAAGAGTGTTTTTGTGAAAGTTTGGTAAGGGGGGGGGCATAGATTGGAACTCAAATAAACACTTGCCATGAAAATAACGATAGAACAGAGAGAGGCTCGCGATGTCTCTTCTGTGGGAAAGAGATTACAGGGAAGAGAAAAGGGCATCCCCTACTAGTCTACGAGAAAAAAAAAGATAGGAAATAAAGAAACGGAAAGGAAAGAAAGAAAGGAAAGAAGGAAGGAAGGAAGGAAGGAAGGAAAGAAGGAATGAAAAAGGAAGGAGACAAAGAAATGCTGAAAGTAAAAAGTGAAAAGAAAAGTGAGGAAGAAATGAGAAAACTGGACGTCATAAAAGTGCTCGTTTATTTCTGGAAGAAAAAGATAGATAGAAGAAAGAGAGACTAAAGAAAAATAGGAAAGAAAAAGAGAAGAGATAAAGAGAGAAATAAAGAGAAAAAGAAAGAAAAAGAAAGAAACATACAAATAGAGGAGAAAGAGTAGCGTGGAAAAAGACAGAAGAGAAGAAGAGAAAAAAGGGTAGAGGAGATGAGAAAGAAAGAAAGGAGAAAGAAAGAAAGAAAGAAGAAAGAAAGAAAGAAAGAGAAGAAAGAAGGAAAGAAAGAAAGGCGAAAGAAAGAAGAAAGAAAGAAGAAAGAAAGAAAGAATGAAAGAAAGGAGAAAGAGAAGAAAGAAAGAGAAGAAAATAAAACAGAAATAAAGGAAGAAAGAATATGATTTTTTTTTTTGTAATACTGACTAGTTCTTTACCATGGGTGTGATTCGGCCAACGAAATAGTTCGTCTCGAAATTGAATGAAGACCGCAAAGCATCGAACTGGAAATGAAAATACGAAACGAAACGAAACAGCTTTCTTCTTATTTTTTTTCTTCCAATTTTTCTCATCGAATTATTATCGAAATGAAACGAAACATAGTTTTGTCTTCTTTTTTTTCTCCATTTTTTAACGAATTATTTTATTTTAACAGTTTTATTTGTTAATTTTGTTATTATCTGAATTCTTTGTGGACCTTGTACTGTGTGCATGTTATTAAAACAAAATGTTTCTTTGAGATAACAGAGGTGCCCCAGAACAGTTTAAAGGATCACAAACTGATTTTACACTGTTTTGTAACGAAAATAGACCCATAAATTTATTTGATGCCATTATGTTTTTTTATTTTTATTTTCGACTGTTTGTGCAATTTTCTGGACTCTGAAAGAGTTAATATCGTGGTGCTATCTTTGCACCCTCCTCCCAAAAAAATAAAACCAAAAAAAGTTTCTGAAAAGTTGAAAAATGAAACACAAACCATATTCAGGTACATAGAAGAGTAACTTGTCTTGCGTGTGCATTAACAATTTATATATAATGTTAGATTGAATATTTTTTAAGTTCTTTATGCTGCAATATTTTAAGTTATAAATTTATTATATTTTTTGCCAGAATATCTTGTGTTTTTCTTTTCCAGTGTTAAAAACTAGTCCTTTTACTTTTCTAAGTTTAATCTTAAGCATATTACTTTACATGCTCGCATTTTTTCTATTGTAATATATATATATATATATATATATATATATATATATATGAAATAAGATATGTGTTACATTGAACACTTTAAAGCCAAATAGCTGCAACGTGAATTTTTTTTTTTTACCTTTATAAAATAAACGAATGTTTATTTTTAAAGAGATATACTTCGGAGATATACACTCCTTTTTCAATCTATATATATGTCTATATTTTTTCCTCTTATTCTTCGCCATGGTGTTGAATGAAAGAAATTGAGTTGAGTCCACGGGATGTTAGCTGCGGATTTGTCTGTAGCTGGATAAATACGAGTGGTCGCGCGTGGTTTGAAATGGATAACCTACCCCAATTTATATATATATATGTGTGTGTGTGTGTGTGTGTGTGTGTGTGTGTGTGTGTGTGTGTGTGTGTGTGTGTGTGTGTGTGTGTGTGTGTGTGTGTGTGCGTGCGTGTGTGTGTGTGTAACTAGTCTTTGAAGTTTTTAACCTTTAAAACTATACAAAAAAATATTTTTTATCATTCGTTAGAAAACCATCTAGTCAGTAAGTCATTTAACCACCTACAATCACTGCATCAACTCGCTCTCGAATTTACTATAATACCAATAATTTATAAGATTTTACTATGATACCAATAATTTATTTTTCAAGGGATCATCAGTTGTTTACCATGAAACACTGTTTCGGGGATTTAAAAACAAAACAGTATATTACATCATGGCTCCCCAGCAGTGTTGATCAAACACCACCACCCTTAATCTCAGGAAGAAGACATGTTACAAACATTTGATCCAATTTCCTATTCTTAATTGAAATTACTAACCTTTTAATACTATAAAAATGAATTTCTTACCTGTGCGATTCATCAATTTCCACATTTAAAATGGATGCATTTTTTTTTTAAATTTATCAGTCTTGTATTTATAAGATTAGGATTAATCCATTTAACTACTTATCACCCTCACTATGATTAGTATTTAGTATATTTAAATTCTTATTTAAAATTAGATATATAAAGGTTACAAATATTTTTACATATATACATTATTTTTTAATACAAATTTATTATATGTAATTATAAATACATTTTATACATTACTAATATAGTTTTGGATTTCCTTTATTAATATAGTCAGGTTTATCTTAAACGATTCAAAAGCATCAGGATAACGAACAAATGCTTTATTTAACTGTTTAAATATTTTAGTTTTATCCCCACCTTGTTTTATCATCCTTATTACTAAATTAGAAACTGGTGGTTTAAAGTCTGTTAGTTTTAAAGTAACGCGAGCTATTCTCGACAACTCTGGCATAATGGTTCCATAAAACATAAAAACAGGGCAGGTGCTATCTTTATGGGGCATACGTACTATTTTAAAGGGGAAAGCGTTTCTTTTATCAAATATTTTATAAAGAAAAATCCCATCCCCAATTTTTATATCTAAATCCAGAAATGTAGCCTGTTGTCCTCTATGTTCACAATTCAATTTTAATTCGTTTGGATATATAAGATGCTTATTTTTTCGAATTCATATATATATATATATATATATATATATATATATATATATATATATATATATATATATCGCTTATGAAAAAAGAATTAAACCATTCACTTAACCATTCTCCACGTAATCGTCAAAACAACCGTTAAAAATACATGGAAATTCACAGGACTTAATGAACTTATTTAGTCCTACCAAAGCTACCGTAGTTTCTTCCACACTATCATTAAATGTTAGGTGTTTTTTTTTATATTTCGCCACGCGAAATCTACACAGTAAGATAAAAGACGGAATTATTTGATATTCAAGTACTTATGTTATATTTTTCCATATTCTTATACAAAACTATCCTAAATCTTATTTAGACAAAAAAAAAACTTTATTGGTTCAAAACTGTTTAAACAAATATTCCACTGTTTTGTACAGTGCGACAAAAATGGCGGTGAATGTTTTTTTTTTTTTTTTTTTTAATTTAAAATTTTAAATTCTTAATCTAAATGAGAAAAAGTTTTATATTATTCTGCTTTTAATATGATAAAATGCAGGCTTTTATCTTTCTGGAAAAAAAAAGTTGCTAAATAGATTTCAATAGATTCTAATTCATTAAAATAAAATAAAAATTGTTTTTTCTTCGATTTCTTTGGCCGTGCCGAAATTTGGTATATAGAGCATTCAAACATGTTGACAGCTTTTTAATAAATTTTCATCCAAAAGTAAAAGGGGGGCAGTTAAGGGGTTAAAATTTTAAAAATTGCTACGTGGGGATGATCGGATTTTTCTCTGTTTATCAAATGCTTCACGAATGCGCATGCGCGGCCGTGAAACATGACAACTTCTTATGTAAAGAATAAGTAGGTCGGAAAACACGCTGTAAAGTCTCGAAAAAGGTCGCTCATAAATAATGGATGTTAATAGATTTTAATTCGTTAAAAAAATAATAATTTGTTTTTTCTTCCATTTTTTTTTTCGTGCTTATATAAAAAGGTCAATCTACAACTTCCGCTAGCATACCATATTCACCTATTCATTTGTTACAGTTGCATATCAATACGTATCGATATTTATATTTGTCATTTGCATTTTACGATCCTCACATCCGTCTTCACATCAATAGCAATCAATTTAGCTTTATAAATGGGAGAAAAATCGTTAAGAATAAATAATCAAGAGGTTACTTAAAGCATATATAATTTCCAGTCAGGCATTTATTTGTATACTAGCAGGGTTATCCGATGTTGCCCGGGATTGAATGATAATAAACGAATATTTCGCACTCCCATATTTTTATCGTCACCGAAATCGATGAAATTACCCATTTTTCAATAAAATCGATTGATTGCCTACTCTAATTGGAGATTAATCGCAATGCACTTGGAGGAAGTTTCGCATGTCTCTTACAGTGACTAAGTTCACAATATATTGTAGTCTACATTGCACTGTAGAGAACCTACTGTTAATTTTATAAAATTATTTTTATATATAATTGCTTCAATTAAAGTTTAAAATGCAAAAGTCAAGTATCATGCTTAAATTGTGTTCTAAACAGAAACGTTCATTTCGGACGCGACCCTGTTATATCAAAGAACCTACTGTTGATTTTATATGCCTGGCCTTACTGGTTGTGCTTGGATTTTAGTTTAAAATAAAAATTAATTGTGAAGTTGTGCTTTAAACAAAAACATTCATTTCGAACGCGCTCATGTCATATCAAAGAACCTGTTGCTGATTTTATATGTTGGGTTTTCGGCTTATGTGGGAATACAACTTCTCAAATTCACTAACGCTGTTAGGCTGTGTAAGGTGTTAACTTTGGTCAAAATCGCCTGTCATTGGATTATTTCCATTATCGGTTATCGATACTTATCGAAGACATTCCGACACAACCAGTAATAAACTTATATAAATTGCATGTCCACGGACTCGCAACGATTCGAATTTGAGATAGTAATATATTTTTTAACTCTGACTGAATATTATTTTCCATATTTGCAGCAACCTTATATTTGTATAAATAAAAATATTGATAACTACACACACACACACACACACACACACACATATATATATATATATATATATATATATATATATATATATATATATATATATATATATATATATATATATGTAAAAGAGATTTAGAAGGCTGTCACAATGCGAGGAATGAATTATAGTCGCTGTTGGTAAGAGGAGACGAGAACAAGTGGCGATTTACAAATCAATAAGTACATATATATATATATATATATATTATTATTATTATTATTTATATATATAGGTATTTATTCAGTTGTATGGTAAAATGTCTTACTTGTATTCATACGACGTATTCCATTATTAATTTCGGAAAATTTTCCCTTTTCAAATGGTGTGCGTAACAGGTCGATTCAAAGCATGATTTGTAAATCGCCACTTGTTCTCGTCTCCTCTTACCAACAGCGACTATAATTCATTCCTCGCATTGTGACAGCTTTCTAAATCTCTTTTACATACCTATCCCACACAATGCTTCAAGCAAACTACATATCAACCATATATATATATATATATATATATATATATATATATATATATGTATATATATATGTATATATATATATATATATATATATATATATATATATATATATATATATATATATATATGGAAATGTATGAAAAAGGATACGGAAAGTATAAAATCTTATAACTTTTCTTTATTGATCTTCTAGACCTTTTCCTCACAACTTCCCCTGAGCTATGTTCATGTTCCGTTCTGTCCCCTCTGGGATCTTCCGACCACTCGGTTGTATCAGTTAAGATAAAAACGAAATGCAATAAGTCTTCAGACGTACCTCTCCACCGTACGGTATATCGATACTCTACGGCTGACTGGGATACCTTCCATACATTTATATCTGATCTACCCCTACATTCCATGTTTAAAAGGGATGTGTCCTCCATAGTATCAGACCTGACCGAATGGTTAATTGTAGGCATAGACCGATTCATACTATAAAAAAAATTCCAACAAAAACCTAACAGCCAGCCATGGTTCTCCCCTGAATGTGCTGTTGCTATCGCGCACAGAAATCACTTTTTCTATAGCTACCAACGTAATAGATGCACTGTGACTAAAACTGCTTTCAGGAACGCCAGCAACCATTGTAAAAGAGTAATAAAAAATGCAAGAGAGCTATATGCTCAATCCGTTATATCCAAAATTGCTGAGTAGCGGCTTGGTTCCCGCCAGTTTGGGCAAATAGCTAACCGGATCCTGAACAGAAGCGTGCGTTCTATCCCAACTATCAGCAATGGGCCAGAGGTCATCTCGTCAGCATCAAACAAGGCCAAACTATTTGCCAAGAAATTACAGCTAATTCTATCCTACACGACGAAGGCCATCAACTCCCCGTATTTCCCCCTATAGCAGACAACACGCTATGCAACATACAAATATATGTGCGTGAGGTCGCTAAGCTAATCAAGAACCTTGATTTCAGTAAAGCAACTGGCCCTGACGGCATTCCAGTTATAGTACTGAAAAAACTTCAACTAGAACTTGCCCCCATACTTACTAAACTGTTTAAGCGTTGCCTTAAAGAGAAGTGCTTCCCAACACCCTGGAAAACCTCATCAGTATGCCTTGTATTTAAGACTAGTGGGGGTACCCGGCGTTGCCTGGGTGTTTGGAGGTGTGTGTGATGTTAAATAAAAAAACGGGGGGGGAGTAAAAGTTGGTAGGATCGAACCCGAAGCCCTGAGGCGAAATTTGAAAATAAAATCGGCCAGCCAGAATGAGTTACTGAAAGATGTTTGAATGTATTTAAGTAAGAACCAAATTGACAAGTGCGCGCCCGGAAGTCGTCGAGCGTGCCGACGACGACGACGACGACGACGATGACGACGATGACGACGTAGGTTTGTTTGTTATAAGCAAAGTAAAAAAAGAAAACAACGTTAACACTTAAGCGGAAAAAAAACACAAAAAAAACTAACGTAAGGCAAACGAACGATGAAAACAGAAACGAACACGTGAAAAATGGCTTAAATAAGCCTGTTTCGATATTAAAATTTTAAAAATCGGTGGGTACCCGGGTGTTTTTGGGTGTGTGGTCGGGGATGGATAATCGAAGTAAAAAAAAAAAAAACAGAAAAACGAACGTTACGTGAAAAATAGCTTAAATAAATCGAAAAAAAAAGAAAAGACATCTCACACCACGGTTCGAACCCAAAACGTTTAGATAATGAACCAACGCGCTAATCAACTGACCTAACGCGACGTACATGAAATTTGTCCAACTAAAGGGGGGAGGGGATGCTTTAGAAAGATGATGAACACACACACACACATATATATTTCGGACGGTGTCAAATCATCGTTTATTCACGACTCGAACAGCAGCCGCCGATTAGCGTAATGGTTATGAGCCTTGACTGTTGTACAGGCGGTCGGGTTTCAATCCTGGTTTCAGGTAGTTGCCTGTCTAGCCGCACTGATAAACTGTGAAACAGAGAAACAGTATTGTATGTGGATGACTATATATATATATATATATATATATATATATATATATATATATATATATATATGCGTGTATGGTGAATAAATGACAAAAACGACATTCCAAAATTCATCTGTATCTGTAAATTATAAGATGGTCAACATTATGTATTTTGGTATATAGTTTTTTGTCATTTATTCACTATATCGCTCTGTATTACAGCATTAAGATTTGATTATGTTATAAATTTTCAAAAATCTTAATGCTGCAATATTTAAAGTTAAAAATTTATTATATTTTTTACTAAAATATCTTGTCCTTTACTGTTATACCGGCATTCCTTGAACAGAGGAATTTATACCGATTAGCAATATAAATAGCGCTAGTAATTCCAACACCGGTAAGAGAGATGCGACTGCACTTCAACTGCTAGCCAAGTGCCCAGCAGATATACACGCTTTTCTATCTTTGTACATTTGTTCCTTAATCGAACCTTGACTTGATTGTTCTTATTTTCACTGTTGTCGCACGACACAACATTTACTTTTCCATGTTTTCTCTTAGCCATATTGGTTTTCATGCTCGCATTTTTCCATTCTAATCCATTATTTTTCAAGGCTTCCAATAAATTCATTTGTTCTTTGTTTAATTTAAGTCTTATTTTTGCCTCCATAAACACATATGTAATAACAATGTACGGAACTCGTCTGCTTTCAATAAAATCTCTCAATTATCTCCCTTTCATGCTTTCATTCTCTCTGTTCCAATTGTTACTTCTCTTTTCGAGACAGCAGTGAATTGGTAGCAACAGTAGTCGCTAAAGCGACGTGGTTGCTATGAAAACCAGTCATAAAAACAAAAACAAAAAACACTCATAAAAAGCGTCGCTCACTTCCCTACATATTTTTACGATTTTGAACAACAGAAAATTCATCATAGCTTTTGTTTATCTGAAGTAAAATTGAAAACAAATTTTCACAATATAGCTGAGAAGGTGATCTATAAATTGTAATAATTGTTTGAAATTTAATCGAAAAATAAGTGAGCGGTGAAGCCTTAAAGCAGTTCTAAACGACTAAAACTGCCACTTAACCATATATTCAAACACTACCGTTTTCTAATTATCTCAGAATGAGGAGCCCCTCTCTGGACTTTAGCCATCTAACTTTGTTCCAAGCTATCCGCTGCCATGTGGGACCCATGTGTTCTATCAGGTCGTCCCTCCATCTCGTTCTTGGTCTTCACTTTGACCTCTTATGTTCACGAGGTGTCCATTCCGTTGTGCTAAATGGACCATCTCTTGCTATGTTGTCTGGCTACGTGCTCTGCCCATCTGTGTATGGATGTCTTGATGTCAATAACTCTTTTTTTGGCGGATGCAGATGTTTGTCTTTCTGTCTCGTAGAGCGATGCCTAACATTATCCTCTCCATCTTCCTTTGTGCTACTGCCAAGATTTCACTTTAGCGAGTTGTCAGTGGCCATGTTTCACTATCATAGAGCATGACAGGTACTACATATTCCTATAAAATCTTCCCTTTGATTGACATACTTGCTTTTCGGCTTCTTATGATATTCTCCAATTACCCAAAAGCTGCCCATCCCAATGCTATCCTTTTCTTCATCTCAGGGACGAGATCCCCATCTCTCGTCAACGAAAGATGGACGATATATATATATATATATATATATATATATATATATATATATATATATATATATAATCGTTAATTTTCGCTGTTTTCAAAGCTTTAAAAAAGGTTTCTCGAAAATTTCCTACCGAATATCCTAACTCATAAAAAGGAAATTCGGATTTATATTTCTTCTAAAATCTTTCAATACACTCTGAAATGACGTTTCTGAATTTTTGAGATGAGGATTAGTTATTTGAATTATTATTCATCGTACTACAGTTCTCATCTTGAGTATCATTCCCACAATGTTTCGGTCGATATAGCCTCCGACCTTCTTCTTTTGTGGGCGACCGAAAAAATACATTTGCGAATCACTTAGGACCTCTATACTGTCATAGCTGACGGAACAAGAGCACGCTGACCCTGTGAAGTAAATAAATGTACGGAACTCGTCTGTTTCAATAAAATCCCTCAATTATCTCCCTTTCATGCTTTCATTCTCTCTGTTTCACTTGTTACTTCTCTTTTCGATACAGCAGTGAATTGGTAGCAACAGCAGTCGTTAAAGCGACGTGGTTGCTATGAAAACCAGTCATAAAAACAAAAACACAAAACACTCATAAAAAGCGTCGCTCACTTCCCTACATATTTTTACGATTTTGAACAACAGAAAATTCATCATAGCTTTTGTTTATCTGAAGTAAAATTGAAAACAAATTTTCACAATATAGCTGAGAAGGTGATCTATAAATTGTAATAATTGTTTGAAATTTAATCGAAAAATAAGTGAGCGGTGAAGCCTTAAAGCAGTTCTAAACGACTAAAACTGCCACTTAACCATATATTCAAACACTACCGTTTTCTAATTATCTCAGAATGAGGAGCCCCTCTCTGGACTTTAGTCATCTAACTCTGTTCCAAGCTATCCGCTACCATGTGGGACCCATGTGTTATATCAGGTCGTCATAAAAAGCGTCGCTCACCGCCTTACATATTTTTACGATTTTGAACAACAGAAAATTCATCATAGCTTTTGTTTATCTGAAGGAAAATTGAAAACAAATTTTCACAATATAGCTGAGAAGGTAATCTATAAAAGGTTCCGCTCGAAATTCCGTCCAAATTCTCGAGTTCAACAGAAACATTCCCGAGTTCGACAAGATACACCTGAAGAAGATCGGAGTCCATATCGACTGAAACGTTGTGAAAATCACACCCAAGATGAGAACAGTAGTTCGATGAATAATAATACGAACTCTGAAATGTAATGAACCTGTTTATTGAAGAAGGAAGTCTTTTTAGTTTTATTTACTATCAGCAGAGAGATCCGACGTTGCTCGGGATTCTGTGATCAACAACGATTGTTCCAAACTTCCAATATTTTTATTGTCATCGAAAATCGATAAAAATCGCCCAATTTGATTGATTGAATGCTCCAGTTCGATTGATTGATTGCTCTAGTCGAACCAACCGTGCTGCCCCAGGAAGGATCTCACATATCTCCTTGAAGTGACTTAGTTCACAATACATTGTGTTCTACATTGTATTGAAGAGAACCAACTGTTGGGGTTTTTTTTACATGGGGATTACTATTTATCAAGGCCCAGGGACCACTTGAGGATAAGGGTTAATGGGTATACATTTGTCATTGTGATTTTAGCGTAGTAAACATTAGTGGGAATTTTATAACTTTAATTACTTCGGGGGGTGGTTCAATAAGAACTTGTTCACATTGGACTTGAAGACAATCAGATTGTAGTCAGGCAAGCAGTTTTAAGAAAGAAGTCCTGTTCATGGAATCTATGTTCAGGTTTAGGCACAGATAAAGAGTGTGAGAAATTGTTGATAGTGGTTCTGTCAAGACGAGTGTTTTTCGCGAAAGCCTGGCGAGGGGGGACCATAGATTGAAGTTCAGATAGACACCTGCCATGAAAGTAACTATAAAGCAGGGACAGGCTCGCTACGTCTCTTCTGTGGGAAAGAGGTTGCAGAGAAGAGAAAAGTGCATCCCCCACTAAGCTACGGAGTCTACTTTGAACTCTGTCAAGACAAGATAAGCTGCTTCTAGCAGCACCTGCCCAGATGTGGCATTGTGGCAACAGTACTCCATCATGGCCGAACCTGGCTTTTATATAGGTAGAGAATTGCATCAGGAGTGAGATATCTATTGAAGTGGTAGAAGGATCCCACCATTTTTCCAGCGACTTTGGCAATGGATTTGATATACGTGTTCCATTTCAGATCGGGAGTAAAGGTCAAGCTCAGAAGCTTGTCAAAATATGAAGCCTCCCCAAGAGGAGAGCCATTCATCTCTGTTGATGGCAGCTGGGCAGCAGAGCGTTGATGGTGTAAGGATAGAAGCTTGGTTTTAGATGCATTAAAAGTAACCAGCCACTTTTTCCCCATTTTACCACGTGCTCAAGATCAGAGGAGAGAGAGTCAAAGAGAACTTGGTTTCATATAAATTATTTGTTTATTTACTTGGATTAAAGTTTAAAATGCAAGACATGTACATGGTTCATTAAATATTCAACCCTTAATTAAAGCATTCATCTCGAACGCGCCTCTCTGCCACCCAAAAAATTACTGTTGTTTTTATACGCCAGACTCTTCTGCATGTGCAGTCTTAAATGTATTTGTAATGTTAGATTGTATTAGACTATCTAAACTTTGGTCATAATCGGACAGTTTCGTCTTTAATGGGATTTCACGATTATCGATTTTCGGTATTTATCATGGGCATTCCGATACAAAACATATATTGTTTAAAAAGGAGTCACCGCTTATCAAGGCCCGCAGGCTACTCGAAGATAAGGGTTAATGAGTGTACGGTAGTCAGTGGGACAATATCGTAGTAATCGTTAGCAGTGGAAATGTGGTAAATTGGATTACTTAAGGGGACGGCTCATCTAGAACTTGTTTACATTGGACTTGAAGACGGCCAAATTGTAGTTAGCTGGAAAGCAACGAAACGAACCAGAGTTCCACGGGTGCGCAGTTCTAAGAAAGAACTTTGTTCATGGAATCTACGTCTAGGTTTGGATACAGATAAAGAGTAGGGGGGATTATCGATAGTGGATTCAAATAAACGAGTGTTTTTCGTGAAAGTAAGACAAAGGCGGGGGGGCACATAAACTTGGGCTCAAACGAGCACTTGCCATGAAAATAAGAACACTTCTAGGCATATAATTGACATATTTGTGAAATTTCATTAAAGAGCAGCGCAGCCGTTTTGGAGTTCTCACGCACATACTGACAAAGTGCCAATACAATATACAAGTAAATATTATTTATTTCACCCACGTATGCGCTAATTGATTTCCGTTGACCGATTATATATATATATATATATATATATATATATATATATATATATATATATATATATATATATATATATATATATAATCCATTTCTACTATTTAGTAATTAACGTCGACAAAAATAGCAAAGAAGTATTGTCCCAGGTAACCAAAATCAATAACCAATCATCATAAAAAATTCAACGCTAAGTGCCATTTGAGATCGATGACACTAAAATCGTTTCGGCGACATTTATCGTTTTCATTGGTTCTCTCTCTCTCTCTCTCTCTCTCTCTCTCTCTCTCTCTCTCTCTCTCTCTCTCTCTCTCTCTTTATCCTCGTGTCTCGTTGTCATGTTGTGTCCCTCGTTTAATTATAATCCCCCAATGGTCATTCACAAAGCGGTTGTCACGCACTGTGTCGATTTTAGACTCATTAACACCCACATCCTCTCTCTCTCTCTCTCTCTCTCTCTCTCTCTCTCTCTCTCTCTCTTTCTCTCTCTCTCATATACATACATACACATATGCACGCACACCTCCGATACTAGACGACCACCGGCGTGGTCTGTCTTAAAATACGATTCAATACATTTTAATTTATGAAAATTTCGTATCTATTATTATTGGCTCACATGGAGCTTTCACACAAGTCAACAAACAATCTGATTGAAAACCTGTGGTGTTCTCTGGAGGCTGAGTGACAACAAGTCTCCCCAGACGTCCAGTTCTCTCCACCTCCTTCGATAGCATTTGCAAATGAATTTGCATCATCGCGACAGCCACATACCTTTGATTTCTCGCCGGCAGTGCCCATTGGTTTATACTGGAGTAGCACTAAGCCTTCCCAAAGTCCCAGTTCTCTTTGCGCTTGTCCAACCGAGGTCTGGCTGGCGCTCTCTCCTCGGTCTTTCAGTCCTTCTTGACCCTTCTCAGCTCTTTGGTGTCACTTTTTTATTGGGAGGATCGGTGGTGAAACTATGGGAGGGATGCATGATGAGGGTGTAGAACTTGTAGATATGCAGCTTCGGTGTTCTTCATTCCCTGTAACGTTTATTCGTTATATTGTCTTCTTGTATTATTCTCCACATTCAAGGGTTTTCATTAATATTTCAGTCGTTTTCATTATCGTTAGTCGTTGTACTTTTGCAGTTATTCCTCTGATTCCAATTTCTGACATTCTTTTTTCGGAGTTTTTCGGAATTGTTCCTAGTGCTCCTACTATTATCGGTACTATTTTGATTTTCTTCATCATCCAAATCCCTTTTAACTCTCTGGCTAGCTCTGTGTATATACTTCGTTTCTTCTTTTCTTTCATACTCACCCTGTGGTCAGCTGGGACAGCAAAGTCTACGATTTGACAGGATTTTTCTTTCTTGTTAATTATTACGACATCTGGTCTTCTTGCTTGGATGGGTTTGTCCGTCTGTATGTCCATGTCCCATAGGATTTTGTGGTTCTCGTTTTCGAGTGCTGTTGCGGGTTTATACTTGTACCATTTGTCTGTACGCTCAAAATGCAGTCGTTTGCACAATTCCCAGTGCACCGCCCTCCCCACTTGGTCATGCCTGTTTTTGTATTCCTTTTGGGCCAGTTTGCTGCATTCACTGACTATATGGTTTATCGTTTCGTCTCTTTGTCCACAGAGTCTGCATTTGCTGTTTTCTTGTGGTTTTTCAATTCTTGCTTTGATATGGTTGGTTCTTATCGAGTTATCTTGTGCTGCAGTTATTAGAGATTCAGTTTCTCAGTTTATATGTCCTTTTCGCATCCATGCCCATGTGTTTTTTGTTATTCTCATCTTTTGTCATTCTTATGAAACTTCCGTGGAATTGTTTCTCTTCCCATTTCTCTTTTCTCGTTTTGTCGTTTGTCTCTCTGTTTTCTGTTTTGTTGTTTTTTTTTTCGGTGTCTCTCGCTGCCATAATTATCCTTTCAGTGTTTTGCATTATGTATTTTTCTAGACTTTTTTGTGTCCTTCACACAGTCTTCTATACAGATCAGTCCTCTCCCGCCGTCTTTCCTTTTCACGTAGAGCCTGTCAATATCGTCCTTTGGGTGTAGTGCATTATGCATAGTCATGAGTTTCCTGGTTTTCTGGTCGAGTTGTCTCGGTTCTTCTTTTGTCCACCCTATAAACGGTCCAGAGTATCTTACTAGTGATACTGTCCATGTAGTTATACCTTTTATTAGGTTTCTGCTATATAATTTCGTTTCCAGGAGTTTTCTTGTTCTCCTGAGGTATTCCTTTCAATTTTCTCTTTCATTTCTGTTGCTCTGATGGTGTCCTCTTCCAGAATTCCCAAGTATTTATTGTCGTCTTGTTCCCCTAGTGTCCTCATTTCTGTTTGGTTGGGTAGTTCCATGCCTTCTGCCGTTTCCAGTTTTCCCTTTCTTATAACTAGTTGTGCGCACTTTTCCATTCCAAATTCCATTTGGATATCTTGGCAGAAGATCCTGGTAGTGTTAATTAGTGTGTCTATCTCCTTTTCGGTCCTTGCCAAAAGTTTCAGATCGTCCATGTACATCAGGTGGTTCATTTTTTCCTCTGCATTGGAGAACTTGTATCCGGCTTGGCACTTTCTCAGAATACTGTTCAAGTGCATCATGGCTATGATGAACAGTAGTGGTGATAGTGAGTCTCCTTGGAAGATGCCTCTTTGTATATTAATTTCTGATATGTGTTGTCCATCAGCTGCTAATTCCAGTCTCCATGTTTTCATTGCATTTTGTATTACATTGGTGATCCCGCTTGGTATTTTATACATTTTTAGGCATTCTATTATCCATGCTTGGGGGATCCTGTCGTACGTTTTTTGTAGTTGATCCATGCCATGGCTAAATTCTTTCTCCTCCTTTTTACCTCCTTTAGGATCTTTTGATCTATATATAGCAGGTCATGTGTTCCTCTTTTTCCTTTTTGCCATCCTTTCTGCTCCTCGGGGATGAGTCCACGGTTATTCAGGGAGTGGTAGATTTGTTCCCTCAGTTGTGCTGTCAGTATCTTCCACATAGTGGGTAAGCATGTGATTGACCTTTAGTTGCTAGTGACGGTTCCTTTCTCCGTGTCCTTCTCTAACAGTGTGGTTCTACCTTTTGTCATCCAGTCTGGTACGCTTGCTTCCTGTATACATCTTCTCAGGTTTTGGGCTAGTCTTTCATGTAAGGTTGTGAATTTTTTGAACCAGTATGCATGTATCCCGTCGTTTCCTGGTGCTCTCCAGTTTGCCATTTTTCCTATGGTTTTCTTTAGGGTTTCTTTGCTGATTTCATTCGTTGTTCCTTCTTCTATTTGTTGTAACTCTTCTTTCATGTCTTTCAGCCATTCGGCATTTCTATTGTGATCTCGTCGCTCTTCCCATATATTACTCCAGTAGAGATTTGTTTCTGTCGGATTTGGTTGTTCTGTTTTTGTTTTTCCTCCATTCACATTTTGGTAGAATTGGCTTTCATTAGTTTCAAATGTTCTGTTTTGTTTGCATTGTTCAGATTTATATCTATATCGTCTCAATCTCGCTTCTTTTGCTTTTATTTTTTGGTCCAGTTCTACATGTTTCTTGTTTAGCCTCTCCCTGTCAGTTACATTTCCAATATTCCGTTTTCTCCACATTGCTTTCTTCCTGTTGATCATTTTGGCTTCTTTTTTATGTTTGCGTATTTGGGTTTCTAGTCTTATTTCTCATCCAGGTTTTGTCGGTCCGCTTGTCCCCGGTTGTTTTTCTGATTTGAGATTAATACTTACCATTTCGGCGCCCGCGTAAATTAGGTTGTTTAAGTCTGTGATTGTATTTGTTGGGATGAGCTTGTTAACCTTTTCTGTTTCTGTTTTTAATTTCTTCTGCTTTGTTTTTTCCTCATTCATCAGCTGTATTATTTTATTTACTTCATTCTCTGATAGTTCTGTTTCATTATTCTCGGTTTCCACGTTTGTAGACTTCGTTCTTTGTTGGTCCTCGGCCTTTTGTGTTTTTACTTGTGAGGCTTCAACTTGTGGGGTTTCTCTACGTGTGGTTTCGTTGGGGGATGCTTCTTGTTCAGTTTCATCGTTTATTTTTCGCTGAATTTCTGTTAGTTCTAGTTTAGAGAGCCAACCTTTCTTGAGTATCAGTCTTGCTTGGTCCACAATTCTTTGTTCTGTCGTATGGTAGTCACTGGATAGGTCCCATAGTTCTTTCATTCGTTTCCGATAACCTCCATATCTATATTTAGGATAACTTCTATAATAGCATTCCATTACGAGTCTATTCTCTTTTGTTGTCCATTTCTTTTTCCGTTTTTTTTTTTTTTTTTTTTTTTTTCATTTTGATGGTTATCATGGCTGTGCTGTGTTTGTTCGGTATCATTTTGTTCCCTGAAATTAGAGGTTATACTTACCTGTTCAACGTCCATGTTCTTTGAGTTTCTGAAACTAGAAAGTTGGCCAACATTCGCAGGATGACGACCGGGTCCCCCATGCTGGCTATCGAAGGAGCACCTGCCGATCCAAGGTGAATTTTTAATTGAAATTTTTCATATTTTGGTGTTTGTGGCAGCACCGAGCCCAGAATTATTTTACCTGTGGTTCTGACGCAGGGATAGTGTCAAGCTCCCATGTATACAAGAGGTATCGTGCAGTATCACACATATATATTGGACATGAACAAAAAAAATAAAAATAAGATAAAATATTTTAAAAAATTTAATTTTTTAAATTAAAAAAATAGAATAAAATAAAAAATAAAAATTAAAATAAATAAATAATAAAATAAATTTTTTAAATAAAATAAAAAAATAAAAAAATAAAAATTAAAATAAAAAAAATTTAATTTCCAACTAAGTAATCTACTTAGTAGAAGTCAGAAGCATTATTATTATTATTATTATTATTATTATTATTATTATTATTATTATTATTATTATTATAAAAGAAGTTCTGTATTGATCATTATATTGTACCCAATATATAGTAGTCAGTTAAAATTTAAAATATATATGCACTAGCATGCTGTCCGGCGGTGCCCGGTCGTAAAATACGCATAAATATAATATTTTAATTCATACAGAAACTGAGACATGTTTTTCTGAACAGTTCACTTATTAAAAGTAAAAAAAATACTCGAGCCGAGATCGAAACCGACACCTAAAGACAGTCTGTAAAATAAAATAGCTATTGGTCCAAGTTTACATGATCTTTAAAAAGTGTTTCCAAACCTGCTTATTCTTAACATAGAGAAGCTAACATGTTTCACGGCCGCGCATGCGCATTCATAAAAATGTAAAACATAAAAATCCGATCACCCCCCCCCACGTACCAAATTTTTCAATGTTGACCCCTTAGTAGCCCTTTTTTAGTGATGAAAACAGATTAAAAAATTTTCCACGTGACCGAATGCCCTATATACAAAATTTCAAGACTGTAGATTAAAAATTCGTTTAGCACTTCCTAACTTATATGCTAAACGAATTTTTAATCTACAATCTACAATCTACCTATATATATACAATATATATATATATATATATATATATATATATATATATATATATATATATATATACAAACAGCGCTTAAATATGATATTTTAATTTGTCCATAAAATCATGATTTCCAAAGTAAAAAAATAGTATTGAAAAAAATCATGAAAACCGCGCTCCTTTCCTACTACTAACCCTAAGTACGGATGGCAATACCAAAAATATAGCAATTACATGTGATTTTATAATTTTGCTGATCGGCCTTAGAATTAGTGGTAAAAATTACTTAACTGCTTAAAAAGTTATAATGTACCGGAATGGGATCAGTTTACATTATATTTATATGCACAACTGAACCCCCATCCTCAATTCTAGAATTACGTTTCAGTGTGCTCACACATAATCGCTTAAAAAAGTAGAATCTCATATTTTGGGGGTATTTTAAATGTAAATGAAAGGGTTTTTTTAAGTTTACAAACTTCTCAATGTTTGCTCTTCCAAATTTCAGATAAACTTGTGAGGTTTTCATGTATATTTTCACTTGTGCCAAAACCAAACAAAATATAAGGAAAATATTTCAAAGGATGTGGTGCTTATACAAAAACAGCACCAAAAGTAGACTTTAAAATAGAACAAAAAACGTTCAACAACTTATCAAGGCCCAGAGGCCACTCGAGAATAAGAGTTGAAAAGTGCACAGTAGTCAAATTCAGGAAATTTGTTATATACCTATTTTTTTGTTACTTAGGAATTTCCACTTATCAATACCCAGAGCCACTCGAGGATAAGAGTTGAAAAGTGCACAGTAGTCAATTGGACAATATAGTAATTGTTAGTAATGGAAATTCGGGAATTTTTTTATATATTTATATTTTGTTACATAGGCATTACCACTTATCGAGGCCAAGAGGCCACTAGAGGATAAGTGTTGAAAAGTGCAGTAGTCAATTGGACACAATATAGTAATCGTTAGTAATGGAAATTCAGTAAATTTGTTATATATATATTAATATTTTGTTAAATACGCATTACCACTTACCGACTAACGAACATAATCAACAAGAACAACACAAATTAAGTTATCTGCTGCTGTTGTCAATCTGCCGTCGATTTCTCAAGGCTTATTGATATTTGCTCCTTCGATTTGTTAACTTTTTCTTAGTGGTGGTGTGAGGTGATGGCTTCTTGTTTTATTTATTTTTTAATGAAAACCTCCTAAAAATGAAGCAATTGAAAGATAAGTATTCAATTGTATGGTGGTAAAAACCAGTCATTTTGCTTTTACCAAAAAGTAAGCGAATTTCTCCAATTATTTAATTTAAGATGAATACTGGCAATAATGACGCGAAGAAAATTAATATTGACGATTTTCATTTTCAAGAAAAACTTAAGAAGGAAACAAATAGAAAACGTTATCTGCAAAAGAAAAGAAAAGAAAAGAAAAAAGTAATCAATTTTATCAAAAAACAAAAAAAAATGATAAAAGTAAAAAAAAAAAATAATCAAAAAATAAAATTAAAATAATGAGAAAACATACATTATATTATAATAAAAATATTATTAAAATAAAAAAGAAGAAACATTCAGTATTATTATTATAATAATTTGAACAAATGTCGTAATAGGCATAAACAATACAAACAGTTGAATGATTATAATTCAAGTCATTATATGCCAAGAAAAGATACTATGTTTTATAAACAAATTTTATTTAAAAATTTTGGCCTAGATAAAAATCAAAGAAAATTTTATGGGGATTACATGCCAAAAATAATAATTTTGAAAACATTGATCCAATCATATAAAAACTTCATTAAAAATAATGCTGAATTGAATGATAGTCAGAAGCAAGAGACTAACAGAGTTACATTTAATGTAGAAAATAAAAACTACATAAAAGGAGTTGGTATGAAAAATTTAATGATTAGTCAATTGAAAAATTATTTTAAACATATCAACTACATTGTACAAGAAGCTGATAAAATTGGCTTAATGAAAAAATATTGGAATATAGCCTTCCATTGTTTTTCAACTGAGCACATTTTAACTGACAGAACTGCCTGTCGGTATGTCCCATTGACTCAGTTGCAGAACCATAACTATAAATTCTCGTATTGCACAAATGAATGCAATTGTAATCAGCCTCAAAGTGATAACGAACAAAGAGTTGGTTGCAATAGTAGTCTGATTAAAATTGCCATTGTTCATAATATTAATGATGATGTAGAAAATGAAAAATCGAATGAGCATATATCATTGGCTAGAGTTTATAGCATTAATAAAGGCTGACCAGGCACAAATCAACAATTAAAATATGTCAAACAAATCGACATTATTTTGAATGTTTTTAATCCTCAGATGAAAATCTCTTAAATGAGAAAAATATTAGATAATTTTCAGAACTGCAAAAAAGTATATTCTGATAGAATTTTTTGTGCTGGCCAGAAAGATTGCACTGACAATTTGGCTTTTTTAAGGCGAGTGGCATCTCATTCACAGTATTTAAGGACAATTCTTAGGAAAATGTATAGACTGCTGTCAATTGGAAATTGGTTTAATAAATTTGGCATTACTATAATAAGTGGGGATTGGTTATTGTTTTCCACTTTGATCAATCAAAACAATTTGGGTTCTAATATTTCTGCGAAATATGATTACTATTTTCTTGAAACCAAACATGAGATGCGTACTGAGTCATATGTCAAAAATAAATATAACAAACGATTTACAAATTATGAAAAAAGAATTTACAATTTGAAATTAAAATATTGTGACATTTGCAAAATGAGACATAAAGAGTCTGAACTGTCTGAGTGGAAAAAATTGGGAATTGAAAAAGTTGTGTCACAAGAAATATTAGAGATTATTCGATTGAACTATACTCTTCCTTGCACTATTTGTAAATCTTGTGGATATAATCTAAAAAATAAAGGAATACCTACTTTGGCATCAATCAATGGACTTGAAGTCACAGAAATTCCACCTGAAATAGGTAATTTGAATTTTTATGAAAAGCTTTTAATTCAAAGAGCCAAATGTTTCATGAACATTATAATATTGATGTCATATAGTTTCAAAGGAGAAAAACATTTGTTGGTTCCAGCTGTTCGAGGAATAGCTACTCATCTTCCACTGCCAATGGAAAATACTATTAACCATGTCATGAACACTTTGCCATCAGATAAAAATGATATTATGGAAATCTTAGTACATTGCCAAGCAAAAAAAATGTAATTTGGCGGTCATTAGTTGACATCAATAAAGTATTAAAAGCACTAAAATGGCTGAAAGAAAATAATGTTTTGTATAGTGATATTACTATCAATAAAAATGCTAATTTAGAGAATATCGTCACCTGTACTGGACAAAAGGACAATTTTAAAATGGATCATTTTTTAACTCAAAATGGAACTCAGATTTCCTATGAGCATCATACGGTTCAAGATATGCAGCCATTATTGCCACCTGAAAAGGACTTAATAATTTACAGACAAACAAGAATTGAGGGAAAATTGCTTACTGATAATGATCCACATTTGGAATTACTGTGTTTTCCTAATTTGTATACGAAAGGCAAATTTGGAATGTTTTCAACTGAACGCACATATGGCAATGTGAAGCCATTTATGTTCATAATGAATAGATTAAACCATTCCGATGCTAGATTTAGGAAAGATATGCAGTACCTAATGTTTTGTGCTGACAAAGCCGATAAAAGAGCCATTGATGCTGGCATTTATGCAGTTATGAAAACTACTAAAATGTCAAACTGTTAGAGAATTTAATCACAGATTACAAAACAATGACAAACAATTGGAAAGAAATTTGTCCATGATGATGTCTAATATGAGATGATCCAAAGCATTTTGATCTTGAAAATATAGTGATTTGCAAGCATTTGATGAGTGTCATGGTGTGGCAACATTTTTCTTGACGTTTTCTTGTAATGAATATTTTCTTGTAATGAATATTTTCTTATAATAAATATTTTCTTGACACTTTCGTGTAATGAATATTTTCTTGTAATGAATATTTTCTTGTAATGAATATTTTCTTGTAATTAATATTTTCTTGACACTTTCGTGCAATGAATATTTTCTTGTAATGAATATTTTCTTGACACTTTCGTGTAATGAATATTTTTTTGCAATGAATATTTTCTTGTAATGAATATTTTCTTGACACTTTCGTGTAATGAATATTTTTTTGTAATGAATATTTTCTTGTAATGAATATTTTCTTGTAATGAATATTTTCTTGTAATGAATATTTTCTTGACACTTTCGTGTAATGAATATTTTCTTGTAATGAATATTTTCTTGTAATGAATATTTTCTTGTAATGAATATTTTCTTGTAATGAATATTTTCTTGTAATGAATATTTTCTTGTAATGAATATTTTCTTGTAATGAATATTTTCTTGACACTTTCGTGTAATGAATATTTTCTTGTAATGAATATTTTCTTGACACTTTCGTGTAATGAATATTTTTTTGTAATGAATATTTTCTTGTAATGAATATTTTCTTGTAATGAATATTTTCTTGTAATGAATATTTTCTTGTAATGAATATTTTCTTGACACTTTCGTGTAATGAATATTTTCTTGTAATGAATATTTTCTTGACACTTTCGTGTAATGAATATTTTCTTGTAACGAATATTTTCTTG
This sequence comes from Euprymna scolopes, assembly GCF_053919585.1. Taxonomy (NCBI): domain Eukaryota; kingdom Metazoa; phylum Mollusca; class Cephalopoda; order Sepiida; family Sepiolidae; genus Euprymna; species Euprymna scolopes. The sequence continues at coordinate 16,315,203 of NC_136522.1, read as the reverse complement.
TAATGAATATTTTCTTGACACTTTCGTGTAATTAATATTTTCTTGTAATTAATATTTTCTTGTAATGAATATTTTCTTGTAATGAATATTTTCTTGTAATGAATATTTTCTTGTAATGAATATTTTCTTGTAATGGATATTTTCTTGACACTTTCGTATAATGAATATTTTCTAAAAGATTTAAATCAATTTCTAAAAATTGATTTAAGTTAAATGGCAAAAGTAAAACAATTGGACGAATAAATAATGAAGATATTGTTGCAGTGAATTAACATTTTTATCATCGATTCTGGCATTTATGAAAGCAGTCATACTTGATGAAAATGGCCCACTGAGTAAAATTAATTATCATTTTTGGCGTCTAGAGTACCAAAACAGAGGTGCTCCTCATATACACATGAAATTATATCGTGAAAATGCCCCAGTTTTTAATACAGATGTCCAGAAATTTATTGAAACAAAAATCTTCCATCTCAATTTCAATCTCCAAATTTGTCATATTTGGTTACTAAATTGCAACGTCATACAGGTACTGGATCTTGTTATCGCAGAAAATTTGTTAATAATAGATTTTACACCATTTGTAGATATGGATTTCCCAGAGGTGTTGGACAGTTCAAGTTTAACACTGTTAAGGAAAGTGTTCAATCACATAAACGTGGCAAAAAAGTACTAAAACTTTATAACTTGGAAAGAAGGCCTGAAGAACAGTATATTAATGATTATAATCCTGTACTTTTGATGATGTGTAAATCTAATATTGATATACAGTACATCTCGGAAAGTTTAATGGTATTTAATGATTATATCACCAACTATCAAACTAAATATGAAAAAGGTGAGACTGAAGGTGTGTGGCTATTGGACCACTCTAAATCTCTTTATAGTAAATATAAAAATGCTGGTCTTTCATTTCTAGCCAAAAGAGATTTAGGGGCTTATGAAGTAGCTGATAAGTTGTTGGGGCACCATTTGTTTGGAGCATCTGAGACTGTCATGTGGGTTGGTGCAGACATGCCTCAATATAGAACCCATAGATTTTTGTCAAAAAAAGAATTAGATAATCTGTCTTCTGGTTGTACAGACTTGTACTATGGCAACATGGTTGAAACATGGTACCCAAATAGACCTGATTCAATGGAAAACAAAAGCTTATATTATGTTGCTAGAAATTATGAGAGAATCAAATATTTAAAAATAAATGATCAAAGTGATGAAATGAAACTTAAAAATTACTTTGGTTATTTCTGTAAAGTTAAAGAAAAAGTTGTGAAATTAACTTCAGAGACAAAAGAGCGCTTTTTTCATAATCTATTGATGTTGTTCAAACCATGGCGTCTATAAGAAATTGATTTGCTTGATAGTAGTAATTCTTATGCTGAATCATTTAAGAAAAATGCCTCTTCCATATCTGAAATGATGAATTATGTTGTTATTAAAAAAAAAAAATGAATGAAGCAATTGAAAAGACCAAAGTTTGGAAACAAGAAGCCAAAAAATTCATTAAAATAACCATGCTGAAGATGATGAAAATGACTGTGATGGTCAAGTTAATGTGATTGGAAAAGATGAATTTGATGGTGAGGTGGATTTGAACCTCAAATAAGACAAGTTACTCAAGAAAAAGTATTGGAAAATGAGCAAAACCTCAACCAAATTCAAAAGGGTATTTATGATGAAATTATTGCTAAAATTAAGCAAAGAAATTTCCATTGGAATGAGAAAAATCCAATCCCAAGATGCAATTGTAATGACTGCCCACAAGTGCTGAAATTTATTAGTGGTCAAGGCGGTGTGGGAAAGTCCTTCTTGATCAATACTCTAGCAGATAAATTATCATTAATTTATCCAGCTGTAACAGATCCAACTGTCATAATTTGCGCCCCAACAAGTATCAGTGCTTTCTTGTTGAAAGGATCCACTTGCCACAGAGTTTTTCAACTAAAAGTGCAGCATGGTTCTACACCAAAGTATGAAGAATTATCTAAAACTAAGCTTAAGTAAATGAGATTTGTGCTTAGTTATGTGGGATTGTTCATCATTGATGAAATAAGCATTATTAGCCATTTGCAATTGGCATTTATTCATCAACGTTTGCAAGAAATATTTCGTGATTCAAGAAGAAATGTTTTTTTTTCTATTTGCAAAAATGTCCATAGTTACTTTTGGTGATTTATTTCAGCTTCCTCCTGTGAATGAAAAACCTGTATTTTAAAAAAAATTTCCATTTATGATGCCAAAAATCAGGTTTAGAAATAGCTGGTCTAAATTTATGGTCGTATTTTGATTACGATGAATTAACAATCAATATGCGACAAAAAGATGATACTTAAAACTTTGGTGACATTTTAAATAGAATTAGATTGGGATCACCAAATGATAACGACATTCAAATTTTAAATTATCACAGAATTAATACCAAACGAAAAGCTAATCTATCAGAAGTTGCTAATCTTTTGATAGAAAAGCAAAAGGAAATTGATATAATTTGCATTTTGCCAACAAATTAAATTAATAATAAAATGTTGGAAATGTTGGAAATCAATGGCATTAATACAGTTGAAATCGCAGCTGTTGATTCAAATATGAGACAAAGGTCATCTAATAAAAAAAAACTTTAAAAACAGCCTAAAAAGCTTAAAGCTAACAAAGTTTCCATTGCAGCTGGTCTTGAAACTGTACTGCGAACTGTGATTGGGGCTCGGTGCATTTTGAGACGAAATGTTGATGTAAATAAAGGCCTGTGCAGTGGTACTATGGGAATAATTACTGATATTAATTTTAAAAATGGCAATGTTTTTTTCTGTGACTGTACAATTTGTCAATATGGATGAAGCTGTTGACATTGAACATATGCAAGCTGATTATGAAGTTTCACCAGGACTTTTTGTCAGCTTTGTCATTGAGTTACGGTCTTACTGTACATAAAACCCAAGGAATTTCGGTTGATGGCATTATAGTTGACTTAAGATCTGATGTGTTTTCAGCTGGAATGGCCTATGTTGCGTTATCACGGGCAAGAAAATTGTGTAATGTTTATTGAATTGATTTAGACCCTTATAAATTATTAATGTGTGACAAAAGTGCATGGAATGAATATAATAAATTAAGAGCCAAAAGAAATCGACTTGATTTGCCCCCACTTGATCCATGCTGTGTAAAGCCACCTAGTTTGTCATTTTATAAAACAAATAATTCGAAAAAGCGCAAAAAGGAAATTGATATTGATAGTGAATTGCTATTAAATGAAAATCCTCCAATAAAACACATCAAAAGAAGTAGCAAGAGGGACAGTGTTCAATTAGATTTAAAATTAATTAATACAAGAAATTCTTGTTTTGCTAATTGTATTATTCAGATTATTTATCAACAGCTTCCTTATTTCAATAAGATTATTAAAACAGATCCAACAATAGAATTGCCAATTCAACAATTGATAAGGATTTTAGTTCCTGGCACCACAGTGTTGCTGATTTAAGAGAAATGATGAGGGAAATATTTAATGATGGAGGACAACAAGGTGCTCTTGAATTTTGGGAACATTTATTGAACACATGTCCCAACAGTGCTCGAGAATTATTTGTTTTTGAGGAGAATAGAACTAGAAAATGTATTAGAAAACACGAGGTTTATTGTCAGAGACTGGAAAATGGTCAGTGCAACTGTAGACGCCAAGTTGGCTGTCATTTGCAGACTACTCTAATTGGAAATAATACCAAACAAATAATTCTTACACTAAATCCCATTGATGGTCGCCAGCAATTTAAAAGTTTACTTAAAACTGATTCCTATGCCATTAAATATTTCAATGAGTGTCAGCAAAATACTGAACACTTGGAAAAAGTTACTTATACTTTTCCTGAAAGAATGAAATATTTGTGTGTTGCACTTGACCCATTTTCAATCATCAATGATGTTTTTAAAAGAATAAATGCTGAAATTATGTATTTTTATACAAAAAAGCAAAATATTTTTGGCACAAATTTCAAATTAAATGCTGCCATAATGCGTACATTGAATACATATGATTTTGGTCATTTCACTTGTATTGTGAAAAATGATTATTAGTGATTCTGAATATGTTTCTTGTAATATCAAATTTCCTTCTAAGATGAATAACATTACTGCACAATTTTTTTGAAAAGATTTGACTTTTTACTAAAATTTAAGGATTGAATAAGATTATAACAAATTTTTAAAAATTGATCAAAATTGAAAAAAATGTCTGGTTTTCATTTTCTAGATTTCTTATAGTTTGTTCAATATCTTTATATAAAATATAAAAAACTGTTCTTTATTTAATTGTAAACACCTTTCCTTTTAAAGTATCCCAAAATGTTGCATTTAATAAAAGCATTGTAAATTTTTTGTAGTTAATAATTATTATTTAATATCTCACACCAATTACTAGGCACTTGCATACCTATCAGCCAGTGGATTTCACAGGTTTCAGAGAGACAATTATTATTCCTAGTAGTAGTAGTTTTTGTAGTAGTTGGAGAATGGCTATAATTAGAAGGGAATTGGGTAAGATAGAGAGAGTGGAGTTGGAGAGATTAAACAGAGGTGAGCTGAGAGAGAGAGAGAGAGAGAGAGAGAGAGAGAGAAAGACAGAGAGAGAGAGAAAGTAGGCAAATAGAAATACAAAAAATAAATAGAAGTAAAGAAGAGAAGAAAGACAGAATAGTAGATTTAATTGTGTGTGCTCCTTTGTTTTGCTCTTTTTTAATGTTTTAAATCAGATTCTAATACTTAAGAAAAATAACTTTACTTTTTCTACTGAGTAGAATATTGAAAAAAAAATTCAACTTGTTACACACATGCAAAACCACATTCATTTTTTAAAATTCAAATTAATAAATTAAATAAAATATAATCTTAAAAAGATAAGATACAAGTTAGAAAAGCATTTCATTCAAGGCATGAAAATTGTTAAACAAAATGTTTTTACTATAGGCTTTAAAAATAAAGGTACACGATTCAATTTGAAATTTATTTATCTTCAAAGTGCACTTTTATAAATTCTACAAAGTAAAATATAAAAATTTAATTTAAATTAAATCAAAAAATTACCTTGGATTTATTTTTTGTAATGTACATTCTGTTGCAATTTAAAAACATTATCTTTCATCTTGCAATTAATGATATAGATATAAAATTTCAATTATTTGTTTTTAAGTGTAACAGAATTTACATTAAATAAAATAAATCCAAGGTAATTTTTTATTCAATTTAAATTCAATTTTTATACCTTACTTTGTAAAATTTATAAAAGTGTACTTTGAAAATAAATAAATTTCAAATTGAATCTTGTACCTTTATTACTGCAGTATTATATGTAGTATATATATAGATAAATGGAGAGATGGAGAGATAGATGGAGAGATGGAGACATAGATGGAGAGATAGATGGAGAGATGGAGAGATAGATGGAGAGATAGATGGGGAGATGGATGGAGAGATGGAGAGATAGATGGAGAGATAGATGGAGAGATGGTGAGATGGAGAGATAGATGGAGAGATGGATGGAGAGATGGAGAGATAGATGGAGAGATAGATGGAGAGATGGTGAGATGGAGAGATAGATGGAGAGATGGAGAGATAGATGGAGAGATAGATGGAGAGATGGTGAGATGGAGAGATAGATGGAGAGATGGAGAGATAGAGAGATAAATGGAGAGATGGAGAAATGGAGAGATAGATGGAGAGATAGATGGAGAGATGGAGAGATAGATGGAGAGATGGAGAAATGGAGAGATAGATGGAGAGATGGAGAGATAGATGGAAATGGAGAGATAGATGGAGAGATGGAGAGATAGATGGAAATGGAGAGATAGATGGAGAGATAGAGAGATAGATGGAGAGATAGATGGAGAGATGGAGAGATAGATGGAGAGATAGATAGATAGATAGATAGATAGATAGAGGAGAGATAGGAAATGAGAGAGCGAGAGATAATTTCGTTAATGGTTGAATAAAGAACATTTTAAGAGAAATAATAGAGACGTGATTTATTTCTGCTTGCCCTTTTCTCACCTGATCGATTGGCCGCCATTATTTTATGACTGATTTAAATATCGAGCTGGTAAAGCAACTGCATGAGAGTTTCGTTCTGTTCAATGATTTATTGAGTTTCATCAAATTAAGCTAAAACGAAATAATGGCGCGTTATACTTAAACTACTTGCAGAATAATAATAATAATAATAATAATAATAATAATAATAATAATAATAATAATAATAATAATAATAATAATAATAATAATAATAATAATGATAATGATAATAATAATAAGATAATAATATTAATAATAATAATAATAATAATAATAATAACGTAGAAAGGCTTTACATCTTTTTCACATTGTCAGCTCAATATCAATATAGTTAGCAGCATTGTACACCAGATAGATAGATAGATAGATAGATAGATAATAATTTTTCCAAGTTCCAAATATCAAGTTTTCACAGTTGGTCATTTATTTTTTTTTTTTTCAAAAGGTATCCATTACAATATTGTTCCGTATTGCGACTAACAAGTTAGCAAAATTGTGTTATTGCTGCATATTTGGTCACTTACTCATCAGGTGTTTACTTTCAGAAACTTAGAAAAGCGATAAGAAACGGCAGGGCGTATCGGTTGACTAAACCATGTAAGTTGTCCAAAATGGCGTTTTTACTAAGTTTTTTAAGGTAAACATCTGATGAGTATATGACTAAATATGCAGCAATAACATAATTCTGCAGACTTGTTTGTCGCAATACAAAACAATATTGTAACGGATACCTTTTGAAAAGTAATAAATGAGAAAACTTGATATTTGAAACTTGGAAAAATAAATTACACTGCATCGAATAAAAAAAAAAGGCATTGATTGGGCGTGGGTTTTTTTTTCAAAATTTTCAAACTTTATATAATTTTTATTATTATTATTATTATTATTATTATTATTATTATTATTATTATTATTATTATTATAAAAAACTTTTTTCACGAGAAAGTTTTTTAATCCATTAAAATTGGTATATGCAAATTGAGTACGTTTCAAGTAAATGATTAATATATATATATATATATATATATATATATATATATATATATATATATATATATATATATATACAGGGTGGTCAAAAAGTCAGGTAACATTTTAAAGAAAAACGATATTAGCAATACACGTATATTTAAGTACCATACATTGAAATATAAAATGAAACAAACATGAAATATGTTTATTTTGTTAATTGTCGTCCATTTCTCTCTATCAATCGCTGGAAGCGATTAACCACTGATTGTGTAACACGTGTAATCATGTCAGCTGATATCCGCGCAATCTCCTCTTCAATAAATAACTTTAAAGACGCTATTGTATCAGGCTTCTTGCCATAAACGCTATCCTTTACATAGCCCCAAAGCCAGAAATCAGGAGGGGTAGTTTATATATTACACTCAAATATTTAAACAAATAATATTAAACGAATAGAAATTATAATGGATCATATTGTTTTTTCTACCTTTAACATGTTACCTGACTTTTTGACCACCCTGTATATAGTAAGTTATAAGTTATATATATATATAGTAAGTTATAAGATATATATGGCGATTAAGCTACACTGAATATTCCGCGTTTCATCCACTCTAGGACTCTTCAGGCTTATGCGCATAAGCCTGAAGAGTCCTAGAGTGGATGAAACGCGGAATATTCAGTGTAGCTTAATCGCCATATATATCTTATAACTTACTAACTAGCTCTACCTACGTATTGAGCACTTTTGAAGTAAATACTTAAAGTTTACGCATAAATTTATACTTTCGTATATTAATTTTATGTGAGTAAATTAAGTAGTTATATATATATACATATATATATATATATATATATATATATATATATACATATATATATATATATATATATATATATATATATATATATATATATATATATATATATATAAAAGCAACCATGAATGGGAAGACGTATTCCTTCGGAATTCATTTTATATAAAAAAAATCGAGGAGAAAAGGAAAATGGATAGCGACTAAAAAATAAAAGTAGGGAAATAGAGGAGAAAAAAATTAAAACGAGTCAATTGACATGTTTCGCCCTCACTCATTAAAATTGGAATCGAGGAATTTATGTTTTTAGTAATTTGTTTTCCTTAATGATAAAATCTAAAAACAGAGACGGGAGCAACGGCAATCGCTGATGCCTTAATAAAGTTTTGTACCCCCAAGAAAATCATTATATATATATATATATATATATATATATATATATATATATATATATATATATATATATATATATATATATATACTAGCTGTACCCTGCCACGCGTTGCTGTGGCCCAAATTGGCGCAATGGAAAAAGTTCCAAAATGAGAAAAAGCATGTTCCTTATAGGTTTAAATTTCCATTTTGCATGGGTACACAGTTTTTTGTTGTTCTATTTTCTTAGCTGATGTAGAGATTTTCCGGTTTGATGACTCTTGAATATGTAACATAAATTGTCCATGTGACAAAACAGTCAGTGTGTAACTGTAAGGCCCACAATTGTAAAGAGTGTTCCCTGTGCTTTGTTGATGGTTATTGCAAATGACAATAAAATTGGAAAGTGCAATTTCCTAAAGTGTAATGATGTATCCGGTGGAATCATAGGAATGCATGGAATGAAGATATATTCATCTGTGAAAGGTCCTGTTAAGATTGTTGTTTCTATGATATTGTTTGTTATTTTTTTTTTACTACAAGCTATGTGCCATTGCAAAGCTTGGATTGGTTTATATTTCACAACATGATAATTAGTACACCAAATTTCAGTTGCAATACATGCGGTGGCATCCCTGGCAAATATAGCTGTTGGATAATTAACCACTTTATCTGCTTTCACAACAGTGTCGATGGATTTGTATTTGACTACCTCACTTGGAATTTTACATTGAATAATAGCGTTAAGTTCATGGGCATCTTTGGATTGACCTGCAAGAATAGCTCATTCACTCAGTCAAATGGAATTCTTATAATTTGAATATCTGCAAAAACCTTTTAAACTAACTATTCTTTTGATGAAATAAAATTACAGAAATTACAGAAGTTAAAAGTCAAAGAATTTTGCCCTTAACTCTGATTCGCTGGCACTTTTTCGTACCCAATTTCCCACAAGTGATGCAAAAGTTTTGGTGCGAATCGAACAGTCTGCAACTGGACATGCCTATTTTGAGTTAAGTTTAATGTCTTCACATGGAACAAAAAAGTAGAGTATTTGAGGCAAGCATTTATTTCATCTGCTGGTGTTGATTGAAGAATAACAGGTAACATTTGTCTGAAATCTCCTGCAAGCAATATTACTGCATTCCCAAATGGTCTGACATTGCCACGCAAATCTTGCAATGATCGACCAAGAGCCTCAAGTGATTTTTTGCATTCATCCTAAAAAATAAGTTTGCATTTCTGCAATATTTTCCCCCATATTGGATGTTTTGGAGATGTCGAACATGAGATTTTTGAAAAGTTGAATGTTTTAAAGTAGAATAAATAATTCTTCTACTTGGCAGCAAGGTCGCAGGTATTCCTCATGCAGCAAGGGCTAAGGCTATGTCATTTTGTTACCAAATGGCTGCCAAAATCAATTTAATTAGAAAGGTTTTACCAGTTACTTCTGGTGCTGTTCAAGGTAGCAGTAATTTCCAAATAACTTCTATTCTCACAGTCAGTAAATTAGGTGACTAAAATAGGATTTATCCATGTTTTGACAATGCCTTATTCACTGTAATTAATTCAGGAGACTAAAATAGGATGAGGGATTAGAGATGGACAGATAGAGAGGAAGATATATAGATAGAAAAGAGAAAGTGAGAGGAAAATAGAGAAAGAGAAGGAGATAGAGAGATAAAGGGATTGATAGATAAACAGAGAGAGGAGGAGAGTTAGAAACAGAGAGGGATGAGACAGAGGAAAGGAGAGAGATAGAGGGAGTTAGAGAGAGAAAGGGGCTCAAAGAGAGATGGAGAGGGTGATATAGAGAGAAACATAGATTGAGAGAGGGAAAGGGAGAGATGGATAGAGAGAGATGTTAAGAGAGGAAGAGAGAGGGGGAGAGAAACAGAAGGTGAACTACACTTCACCGTTTTTTTCCTCGTTCAGTAGAGAAGAAATCTTTCGAGACTGAGGCAATTTTAATGTTTATTAGCCAGAGTACTTCTTTTTGGGGGGGGGGCTAGATTTTCCTCACATTAGAAACCGACCGGGTTATCTGTACTTTCACTAAACAAATTAATAAAAGAAAAACATATTGTAAAATTTGAATTTAACATGAAAATACTATTTTAAAAAATAGCACGATAACATAAGTGCATAAGTGCCACTTTAGGTACTCCTTGGGCGTTGAGTTCCATGGCGACCAGCATAATTATTTAATGGTTGCTCCCTTAGCCCCCCCCCCAGTCATGCATGCGCACGTAACATTTTTTTTTATTTACTGACGTTGGCTTAGTAACTAAACGATTTATTGATAATTTCGTAACCCTTAAACGCATGCCGGAAGATTTAAATTGGTTCATTATTGTTGTAATGAAAAAAAAAAAGTTTCATTCTGTTATGTAATGAATGGCTGGAACCATCATACATAACTGAAAAGAAAAAACTTTAATAAAAGATTTAAAAGAGTGGGCATCGAATAATCGATTGTCTACCAGTTGAAAGAGAAAGGGCTTACGTCATAAACAGAGAAATCGGACGACGATTTTTTTTGTTTACAAAACAAAAAAACGTGACATTCCTCGTAAGCTCTGGAATTACAGATATTGGCATGAGTGGGTAATTCACGTGTCGCTCGGTTGAAGACAAAATCGAATGATCATCTGAGGTCAAAACGTGACTTAAGAACGCATGTTCTATTATCTATCAACCGATTGACAGGACGCGTGGATAGAAAAAACAAAGCGACAAAATGCCAATAAAAATGGTGAATCAGCAGAGAGAATCGAGCAGAGCAGAGAGAGGAGAAACAAGGGACAGAACGTCGCTGAAGACCGGATCGAAAAAACGTCAATTTCCCTCCTCAGATCACTGTGAGAAACTGTTACCATCGCGGTGAACTCCAAAATCACCAAAAAGAAAAAAAAGACGAACTGTTTTAAATTGTAACTATATTGTAAAATATAATTTTATACAAAAACAAACACAATTGTGACTTACGTCTTTTAATGCATATTTTTAAGTTACGGCTGATTGTTCTAAGTGTCAACCGCTTTGTTTTCAGGTTCAACGTTGTTATGACATTTTTGACAATTGACGAGAGGCAAGATAAGGAAAAAGTGCCAGTCTAAGGTGAGATAACTCACTAGTCTTAACTCGTTGTCATCACAACCGCTTAGTAAACAAGTGAACCTACGGACGACCGACGTAACTAAAACTGCTATGTACCACAGCCAGGGAGTCCTACGCACTATTACGATTTCCCAACCTGGGAGCCACCCCATAATACAACAATTCAACACAAAACCAAAAACACATATTAATGATAAATGATTTATTATTCTATCCATTGAAATTTACTAATTGTTAAATAAAAAAGTAAAAAAAAAAGTTAATAAAAAAAGTAGTTGCTTATGTGCGCATAAAAACTTGTTTTTTTTTGTTTTGTTTTGTTTTTTTTAGATTAAGTCCACCTTATAATCACCCCCCCCCACATCCTCATCTTAAGAACAGCTTCCGGAATAAACACCACTTTTGGAGGGGGGGGGCTATTTGCAAAATTTAACTGATATTTATTGTCAGCATACCCACCCGAAAATACTATTAAAAAAAAAGGAGGGGTTCAGTGCCCGTGGCAGAGAAGTAGATTTATTTATCAATAAAAGTTGCGGAGAAGTAAATTTATTTATCAATAAAAGTCGTCATTTAAAAAAGAAAATTGTGGAGGCGGACCTAAATGTAAATATTTACCCAAAAAATTATCCCGCAGTTTATTACAAAAACGTTTTGTTTTCGCACTATTCAACAATTTGTTCATCAGCGCATGTAAATTAAAAAATATTTGCAAAAGTGAGAAGTTATCAGTAAATGATTTAGTTTTTTTTTTTTAAATTTATTTATTTATTTTTTTACATTAGGTCCACCTCCACAAATGTTAAGAACGGCTTTCAGAATAAACACCCTCAACCTCTCCATGTTAACAACGGATTTAGGAATAAACACCATTTGGGGGGGGGGATATTTAAAAAAAAAAGTCGATAAAAGTCGTCATTTAAAAAGAAATTTAAAATCAAATGTTTGTAAAAGTGAGAAATTATTAATAAATGTTTAGTAACATTTTTCGGCGCTAATGCAGAGAGTGACCCGCGCTATTTTTTAAATCGTGGTTTTTTTTTATTCAATTGCAAGGTTAAAGTACAGAATAGGTACAAAACACCCTCCCCTCCCCATGTTAAGAATGGCTTTTTAAATAATAACGTTATTATTTCAGCATGGATCACTCTCTGCATGAGTACCCATTTTTCTTTTAATATTCATAAAAAGTAAAACTTTTTTGAAAATAAGTAAATGTTTGTAAATGTGACAAATAATCGTTTAGTTACGGCAACGTCAGTAAATAAAATATGTTACGTGCAGGGTGGGGTGGGGGACTAAGGGGGCGACTATTATTTTTTTCTGCTGGTCGCCATGGAACTCAACGCCCAAGGAGTACCAAAATGTAATTTTTTTTTGTCAAATAAATAAATTTCAAGCAATTTTTACAATAAATAATAGATAGCAACTTCGTTAATTTTACGACTCGCCCCAGCATATTATAAACACCCTTACTTCCCCATGTTAAAACGGCTTTCGGAATGAACACCCCCAACCTCCCCAAATTAAGAACGGCTTTCGAGGTTTATGGAAGGGCGATTTTTTTGTTTTTTTTAATATGGGGAGGTTAGGGTTTTTATAATACGTTGAGGCATGTCGTAAAAATGAAACAGTTTAGAAAAAGTTAAAACAAACTTTTTTATGTAAACAATGCCGTGAAAAGAAACTAAACAATTAAAACGTAATGTTTCATGAGTAAAAAACCTTAACATAAATAAAGGAATTTAAAATTAAAAAATTGGTAAGTACATAAATGAATTTAAATTTTTAAAATATGGGATTTTGTGTGTGTGTGTGTGTGTGTGTGTGTGTGTGTGTGTGTGTGTGTGTGTGTGTGTGTGTGTGTGTGTGTGTGTGCTAATGCAGAGAGTGATCTGCACTATTTTTTTAAATCGTATTTCCACGTTTAATTAAAGTTTTATGATATGTTTTTATTCAATTGTAAGGTTAAAGTACAGAATATGTACAAAACACCCTCCCTTAACGTTATTATTTCAGCACGGATCACTCTCTGCATGAGTAAGTTTTTTTATTTTTTTACTTGTAATTCGAGAGTAGTTGAAACGGAAGTTACCAGAAATAAAACGGGGCAAAACGCAGAAACGACTTCGAAAAATATTTATATTTTATTTAATATTTTAATAATTCGCGAAGTAAATTTATTTTAATGGCATAAAAACATCCCTCGACTCTAAAGATGGGTTGTCTGAAAATTTCAAATAAATTGGTAACGTAGAAATATGGTTTTATTCACTTTTAACGAACCAAATTTACATTTTTATATATATAGATATATATAAGATTGGAGAAAAAACAATATCGTTTTCTCACATATGTTACTTTTATACAGATTGTGTGTGTGTGTGTGTGTGTGTGTGTGTGTGTGTGTGTGTGTGTGTGTGTGTACAGGATGCCCACAAAGTCTGGCTACATAATGTAGCCAGACTATGTGGACACCCTGTATATGATTTCTGAATTAATTCAATATAATTAAATATATATATATATATATATATATATATATATATATATATATATATATATATATATAGCCATTTTGTATATCATTTTGAGGCGCGTTTTTCGTTCTATCGAATCGTGTTATTTGTTACTGTTCTCAATCTCTTCATTTATTTATTTATTTATTTATTTATTTATGCAGGTTTTTCGACAGCATGGACAAAATTCAAATCCGCACGATTTTCTTGTTCCAGCTAAAACCAGGCCGAACTGTTGCTGAGACAAATACTCTAGTTGGGTACCCACCGTAGATCACCGGGGGGGCTTTATTGTAGTTTACATTGCACTATAGAGAACCTATTGTTCGGATTCACAAGTATAGAAATATAACAACTCGAAACACAAACTGGAGAGAACCTAAATATTCTCACAGTTTCTGCAGTTTCGGTTGACTCTAAGCGCTATAGTCTACATCTACTGTCAGGCTCGTGTTCGTTAGCCGGTTGATCATCTCATTCTCCCTATTACTCCGAGCTACAATATTTCCAAACCACAAAATTGTCCTCAACTGTCGCAAACTAGACTGTTTGTAAATTGACCCTAACTGTCGTAAACTGTCGCAAAATTCGCTGCCACTCCTATCCATAAACTAACGCTACATTTATCGACATGTATGTCCGTTTTGGGGGGTTTTGGGGGGGGGTCCCAGTCACCGGTAACACCGTGATTAACAATCCTATTTAAGCTACTTTTTGTGTTTCTCAGCAATCAATTTATTTCGACTTTTTAGTATAGTTTCCCCTCTTCTTTTACTTCGTAACATTGTGTCGGAAAAAGCCTACCACGGCTTAAGAGAGTCCCATCTACCCTCGAGAGAAGGATAGATCGCGCCGGTTTTTCAACCTGGTATTTTACCTCGCGGTACGTACGGCGCCCATCTGGTACTGGCCAAGCTAAACATTGCTAAACTTCGGTGATTTGGCAAGAACTAATGTGTCAACGTGATTGTGCCGTACTATGTGTGATACTTGATTTTTTTTCTTTCTTTCTTTAAATTTCTATAATTTACAACTTATAAATAAAATAATGTAAAAAGTTGTATAAATTTTTTTGTGGATGCCTGCCATGAACTGAGACCTTTGGTATTATTGTACAAACTTTTGATCAACATGAGATATATTTATTCACGTACTCTCTGTGATACAGTTTCACAATATATATATGGTTATGAACGTTTATTCCTTTTTCAAGTTAAAATACAATACAATAATGTTGTCACTACAAACAGACTCCAAAATATTATTGTTCCCTCTATGATTAAAATGAAATATAGGTATCCAAATACTATCTGTAATATAGCTTCAGAATACACACACACACACACATATATATATATATATATATATATATATATATATATATATATATATATAATGAAGAGAAATGAGATGTCCAGACTGCTTGATCCCTTAAAATATGGAATATGGATATATTCATATAGTTATGACAAATGTATTTTGGTGTCTGAAGAGTGACTATTTTTGGAATATTTTTAAATAATATAATTTTTAAATTTGTCTAAATAGTTACGAAATAATTGTAACAGATAAGGAAATGCACTATATCATGTTCTTATTTCATTTTGTTGTCTTGGTTTTTGCGAGAATATTATATATATATATATATATATATATATATATATATATATATATATATATATATATATATATATATATATATATATATATTAGTGTGAGACGATTCCAATATTTTTCCAATTCCGATACAATTATCGAATCATTACTAAATTCTCGATTCCGATATAATTACCGATTCCGATACTTTACAGATTTCTTAATATTTAACTATAAAGTTGCTATTTTTCTATTTACCCTAAAAACACATGGTAAATGTGTAGATGTTTTCTCAGGCATAAAACTTGTGAAGTGTATTGATCAATCGATTTTAGTTTTAAAATCCAATTCATATTTATTACTTTAATATTACTACCAGTAGTGAAAGATTTTGCTTTAAATAAAACCAAATAAAAAAGACAATTAAAAGAATCGTTTTCGACATCGGAAAATATGCAAAAAAAAAAAATTTTCAAATCCGATACCGATTCTGATGCTAGTGAAATTTTCGATTTTTTTTTATTCCCGATTCCGATTCCGATTAATCGTTCCAACACTAATATATATATATATATATATATATATATATATATATATATATATATATATATATATATATATATGAGAGAGAGAGAGATAAATAGATATATATGTATTCGATTGGTGTAAAAATAATATCGGTTTTTGCACCAATCTCTCTCTCTCTCTCTCTCTCTCTCTCTCTCTCTATATATATATATATATATATATATATATATATATATATATATATATATATATATATATATATATATATATCTAAACGTAGATGTTTCTCGCATGCCTTTCTAGCTAGGGATTCCCCTTCCTTCCCTTCCTTAAAAAAAATGCTCTATTGCCAAAAGTGTGCTTATTCATAAAGTCTGAAGAAATGCTGGTTTTGAAAATTTTCAAACGACATAATGCTTGAAATTGTCGAACTGGACATGGAAACAATTGTAACGTAAATTGAAATACAGTTTTTGTTGCCACCAACACCTTGTTTTGAAGTCTTATTTTTGCTTACACTATATAAATATATATATATATATATATATATATATATATATATATATATATATATATATATAAAATTTTCATTTCAGCCTTGATATTCTCTCGTTTAAGTTGCTTTAAGCAGAATCCGATGACACTTTACTTCGGGTCGGCCATCTTGCTTTTATCAATAATGTGTTTTTAAAAAATGCATTCCAAAGAAAAATATTATTACGTACTTACGCGTGATGGGACGATTCCAATATTTTTCTCAATTCCGATACAATTACCGATTCCGATTCCAATTCCGATTCTTTATAAATCTCTAAATATTTAACTGTAAAATTGTTATTTCGTCCCGATTACCGTAAAAACACATTTTAAATGTGCATATATTTTCTCAAACGTAAAAACACACTTGTAAGGGGATGATTTAGAGATTTTAGTAATACTGAAAGCTTAAATCAATAAATATATATTATTTTATTATTTCTACAAGCAGTGGAAGATGTTTTAAGATAATTTAAGGAATCGGTTTTGGCATCGGAAAATAGGCTCAAATTTTTCCGATTCCGATACCGATTCCGATACCGATTCCGATACCCCAAAAAGATCCGATTTTTTTCCGATTCACGATTCCGATTCCGATTAATCGTCTCAACACTAGTACTTTCGTGTTATACTGAAATTAGTATAAATTCCAAAAATTACGAAAAATGGTCAAGCAGAAAATTTTCTATAAGTAAAAACAGAAATATCTTAAAGTTGCGATATTTCACTGTAAATTAACCCTTTAGAAAATCGAAAACAGAGGAGATAACTGCATTCTCTCATTTAAGTTGCTTTGCGCAGAATCCGATGACACTCTATTTCAGGTCGGCCATCTTGCTTTTTATCGATACACTGCACCCTTTTTTCCCCGAAATCAATTATAGCACATCATCTACTGGACCGTTTTTCGTAATCTTTGGAATTTATATTAATTTTTGCATGACACGTAAGTACGTAATAATGTTTTTTCTCTGAAATGCCTTTGTTCGAAAATACATGATTCGGGCAGACGACACACTAGAATAAAGTTGCACCGTTTTAATCTTAACACAGAATTTCCCGTTGAAATAGCTGCATGTTTTTTCTCAAATTTATACCGCAGTTAGTTGTCTGCGAGGCATTTTTAACGTTGATGCACAGGTTGGACATCTGAGTAAATTTATCGCAGCCTGGGTGGGAATCGCACACCTCTTCACATGGTAATCCGTCGCAATTAGGCATCACTTCCGCTCCACATATATCGTCCCAATAATAATCGGTGATGTTGACCATTTTCCACATCTCAACTGAAATTGAAAGACAAATCCTGTATTTAATAAAACAAATACAATATTCCCTCGCTATTCGCGGGGTATACGTTCTTTACCACACACCCCACCCCCACCCCACTCTGCGAATTGCGAAAAACGGCGATTATGGATGCAATTTTAAAAGTGTGCCCTCAATAAGTTTCCAGAAATTTTTGTACAAGCATTTAAATTTTTATAGACTCTTGAAAATGCAGTTTGTTATTGCTATACGTCTTATGAGATGACTGACCAATTTTTATGATTTCGGGTTCAAATGAACAGCTACAGCAGGAATTGGAATAAACCCTACTAAAGCCTGATTCTCACGACTGGTGAATTTAAAAAATGCAATTAGGACGTGAGCACACTTTATAAGAACAATATGAAATAAAATTCTTTTTTAACTTGGAAAAAAAATGCCACAAAACTATGGAACGCTTCAGATTGATTTTGGACAATCTTGCATGAATTGAGCATCAGTTTTTGAATGGCATAAGAGATTCAAGGAAGGCAGGGAGTCTGTAAAGGATGATGAGAGGTGTGAGAGGAGTAAGGAACACAGAACACCAGAGTTGATTGGCCAAATAAAGAATTTCATGGATAAGAGCCGGCGTGTGTCTATAGAAACAATACGACTGAACCGGCTAGACTACTTCGTTTGGTCATACGTTGAGGAACATCACCAACATAACCTCCCACAGCACCAAAGCCAACCTGATCGCCGCCATTTGCCAAGTATTCGCCGAATATTCGCTGAGCATTCGCTGAGCATTCGCTGAGCATTCGCCGAGCTTCTGTCGGCGCTTATGGAAAAGGCATGCTCCCAGTTCCGGGCCCGTATCGAGGCGGTGATTAAGATTGAAGACGGCTACATTTAATAGATGTCATCTCTACTACGTAATCAAGTTACCTGAATTGATTTTTTTTTTCAATAAAAGTTTTAAAATAAAGCTGTAGTGTTGTTTTCTTTAGGTGAAACTTTTGTCGTTCCACCCTGTAATAATATACAATTAATAACATTATAAATTCACAGTCCCAAAAAAGTATGCAGTCTGCATGCAGTCTCTGCATATGTATAAAAAAAATACGCACTATTTTACAATAATAATTTAAGAAGAAAATGGTAAATTTTTACTTTCTTTCCATCTTCATACACCCATTTAAAATGACGACTTTTATAGGTTTCCGGCTATGCTGAAAACGAATATCACATTCAAATTTGGACAGACGAGTAATTTTCTGGATATAATTTTTTCCAATGTATTACTTAATAAAGTTCAGTGGCGTTCGCACTTCTTAATATGGGGTGGAGGGTGGAGTTGTAACACGCATGCGCATTAATATTTGTCCAGTTGAAAAAACGTGAGCACTGGTAAAAGCATAATAGATTACATTGAATAAGAAAGGTTTTAATATCAAGAAAACTACTTATGTGCCTCAAATTTAAATGTGATATTCATTTTCAGCATACCCGAGAACCTATAAATGTCGTCATTTTAAAGGTGAGTGTGAAGGTGGAAAGAATATAAAAATGTACGGAGAAAAATCACCACCATTACATAAAAGTCACATTGTGTGTGTAAGTTCCTTCCTCATAGGTTCCGAAACGGCTGAGAAATTCATTCGATAAGTATCGAAAATCAAAACAATCCGATCTAAAAATAGTCTTTCTTCTCCTATAGATTAAAAAAATAATTTTTACAGGGGAATATTTTACGTTACACCGGTGTAACCTTGGTAATGTAACGTAAAATATTTCCCCCTGTAAAGATTCTTCTTTTTTATCCATAAGAAAACAAAAACTATTTTTAATATCATCAAGCCCAAATATCAGCTGATGTGATATTGTAAACAAACACGGACAGAAATTGATGAACGACATTATCGTTATTATTTATTTATTTTATTCCGAATTAATCCACCGGGCAAATTATTATTCGCAATATATAATAATCAATAGAGGATTGATTCTGTAATAATGCATACGCAATCTGCATAAATTAAAATATCATGTTTAAGCGTACTGTACGACCAGGCAACGCCAGGCATCCAGATCATGGAAGATCATTGATGTAGATCAGGAAGAGAGTTGGGCCCAGGATAGACCTCTGAAGGACTCCAGCATTAATAATGTGAGCTTCTGATTTCTGCCCATCAACCACTATCTTATGAACCTATCAGAATGAAATGATTTAAAAATTGAGGAGACATTTTAGCTATACCGTAGCTGGAGATCTTGTGAAGTAGACCTTTATGGCATATCCTATCAAAGGCCTTTGATATGTCAAGGGCAATTGCTCTAGAAAGGAATCCTTCATCAAGAGATTCGCTAATCCTATGAGATACAACCGTAAGCAAATCTGCTGTAGATCTAGCAGAATGGAAGCCATATTGCATGTCAATAAGAAGGTTTCTTTTGCTGAGTGTGTGTTAGTTTGTGTGTCATGCTGACATCTTTCTCCTTCCGAGTGACTGTCGTTTAATTGTTATGACCTTCCATTTCTTGAAAACAATTATCCTTTTATTCTAATAAAGTTCAGATTTAGCCATGAAATGATTTGGACACAAAAGAGTTTGGTAAAAATGGAAAGTCGTGTTTGTAACCATTTATTTAATTTGCACTCTTAGTCTGCTTTATCCCTGTTTTCACGACACACGCTCGCCTGGGCATCAATCTATGGTCCCCCCCCTCCCTCTGCACAACATTCGCAACAAATATTCGTCTGGCTGCAACTGTCAATAATTTCCGTTTTCTTTCAATGCTTAAAACTAAACAAAAATTCCATAAACCAAGTTTCTTTCCTTAAACTGCCCGTCTGTAAGACACAATACCGCGGGGCTGCTTTCTAACGAACTATAACAGTCTGTTTTTTGTTCTATTCTTATTTTCATGGCAAAAGCTCAAAAGCTCGTCTGAGCTTCAATCTAATGATTCCACTGCCTTACTTTCACAAAGAGCACTCGTCTAATTGCAACCACTATAAATAAATACCTCCAGTCTCTATCTATGCCTAAATATAAACGCAAATTCCATAAACAAAACTTCTTTTTACCCGGAAAATTCCGAGGATGGCACGACCCTTATTCTGCAAAAGTACTGAATATTCTCATTATATTATTAGGTTGACGAGAAGGTTCTTGCGGAATTTTTAATTTTGATTCCAAATAATGTATTTTCAAATCAGTTTTTGTTATAATACCTTTACTTTATATATCATTTTTAAGAGTGTTTTCCGCTCTATCTAATCATTTAAATTACATTCTTTATAATTGATTATTTTAAATCATTTATGTCATACTAGCAGGACCTGTGGAAATTCCATAGGGGAATTACTCATATGTAATGTATTGATGTTGGAATTCTGTAGATGTCCAGTGTAAATGGAGATACTCTGATATTATTGCAGTTTTTTTTTGTTAAAACTGCAAAAGTATTTATCTAAGCTAGCACGAACGCCTGGCAAAGGCCGGTCATAAAATATGCTTAAATATGATATTTTAATTATTTCAGATTTTGTATATATTATTATAGAGTTAATGTTCTATTGATTTTTATATATTATAAAGTTGCGATTTCAAAAATAAAAAAATATATATATTCGAAACCGGAATAAATACTTATGAAAAAATGTGTATATATATATATATATATATATATATATATATATATATATATATATATATATATATATATATATATATATATATATATAAACATAAGTCCAAATTTAATTATGGCAATTTTGAAATTACATAGTTATTACTTTTACCTTTTAGATAGATATATACTTTTTTCTTTAACTTTATCGTTTTTTCTACATACTTTTTTAATACTTTATAATTTAATAATCCTTTATTTTAATTCTTTATTTCTTCATTGCTTGGCCGGTTTTTTATCTGCAATTTCTGTTTTATTCTTTAAACTTTCATATCTATCTAATATATCAATCTACTTACACTTTCATATCTTGTATGTATATTTATTTATATTTTACTATATGCATTTACTTACTTACTTTCTTGCTTTTTCCTGAATTTGCAGATACCGGCCATCCTCTCCCCTTATATAATTTTTTATTTTTTTATTTTATATTTTATTTTTATTTTTATTTATTTATTTATTGTTTATTTATTATTTATTTTCTATTTATTTATTTATTAATTAATTTATTAATTAATTATTTATTTATTTTCCATGTAGTGTCTTTTAACAACTCTTGCTGACATTTTCTTAAGTAATAACCTGTACATTCCAGTTGGCCTATATTATTTTGTCCTATGTATTTTTTTCGCGCCTTTTAACATTTCCTGTCTGGGTGATTTCGACATTTGTTTTTCTATTTTATATTTAATTCTATCGCCATTTAATTTTTTTCCTCTTCTTCCCTGATCTTTCTTATTTATATTTATGTCTCGGCAGCAGTGTGAAAAGCGTATCTTATTTTTCTTTTATTTATATTATTGGCGTTTTCCACCTTTTCCCTTGAACATATTTGTGAATTATTCCATGGATTTCGGCCTTTAGATTATTTTGGACCATCTTCCAATTACGGGATTTCCTTGGATTTTACTTGTGCAAATGGAAATTCAATTAACTTTCTTGAAGCTATATTTTTGGATTTTACCGTCATTGGATTATTTATCTTTCGCCAGACTATCCATTCACGTGTAATCACCTTTTTCTTCGCCATATTTCCTCTGCTTCACTTTTTTGTTATCAAGTAATATCTTTGACTTACTTGTTGTTCCATCAAATACTTTTTTATGCAAAATCCGATCCCGCATTTTGCTAATTCCTACTCTCTGATGAGAAGGAAAGTATTTCTTCGAAACTCCGCGGATTAAGGACTATCCACTTATAAAGTGTTTCCTTTTCAGATTAAATATGTTTTTAACTCTTTTTCAAAGTGTTTTTAACATGTTTTATTAACTATTTGCTCGTGTATATATATATACATATATATATATATATATATATATATATATATATATATATATAACTTGAGTTCCTTCAGCCATAATCAAAACCGAAACTAAAACTTATGAAGAATTCTTGATAAAATTATTTATAAAAATAATAGATTACTGGAGTGCCATCAGTTATAATCGAAACCAAAACCAAAACATATGAAGAATTCTTGATAAAATTATTTATAAAAAATATATATATGACTTAAGTGCAATCAGCTATAATAGAACTTATAAAGAATTCTTGGTAGAGTTATTTATGGTAAGAAATGAATTACATAACAATTAAACGACTCGGATGTAAGCGCGACACAGAAAATAACACACATACTATCGTATTTATATATAGATTTTCAGAACGTTGAATACGAGATGGAGAAAAAGCAAATTCGCACATTTTTTTTATTTCAATTCAAGCTAGGCCGAAACGCTGCTGAAACAGTGTTTGACCTAGGAACCACTATTGAATGCACACGACAATTATGATCTAAGAAATTTCGTGAAGATGGTGAGCATAGTGGTCGGTCATCAGATGTTGACAACGATCAATTAAGAGCCTTTGCCGAAGACAATCCATGCACAACTGTTCGAGAACTTGCTTCTGAATTAGATGTAGCATATATGACGGTTTCCAACCATTTGAGAGAGATTGGAAAGACAAAAAAATACTTGATAAATGAGTGCCTCATGATTTGAACGACAACCAAAAGAAATGCAGTTACGAAGTGTTATCTTCCTTTCTTTTACGCAAGAAGAACGACCCTTTTCCCGACCGGGTCGTGACTTGTGATGAAAAATGGGTTCTTTATGACAATCGGCGACACTCAGCTCAGTGGTTAGACGCCGACGAAGCTCCACGACACTTCCCGAAGCTAGAGTTACACAAAAAGAAGGTCATGCTGACTGTTTGGTGGTCTGCGACCGGCCTCATCCATTACAGTTTTTGTAATGCAGGTGAAACCATTATGGCGGTGAAGTATTGTCAATAAATGGATGAAATGCATCAGAAACTTCGACAACAATACCCAGCATTAGTCAACAGAAACAGTCCAATTCTCCTTCACAACAATGCCCGACCGCTCGTTGCTAAGCCGACCCTGCAGAAGTTGAACAAATTGGGCTACTAAACTCTGCCTCATCCGCCATACTCTCCAGACCTCTCACCTACCGACTACCACTTTTTCAAGCATCTCGACAACTTTCTGCGTGAGAAATGCTTCAAAAACCTAAGCGATATCAAAAACGCCTTCAGCGCCGTTATCGGAACTAAAACGCGAGATATTTTTACGTTACTGGCATAAATACACTTGTTTTGCATTGGCAAAAGTGCGTTAATTCTGATGGTGTTTATTTCGATCAATAAATTTTTGTTTCAACCGAGATGTGTTCATCTGGATTTAAAAGTTAAAAACCGCAAGGACTTTCTTGTTAACCTGATACTAAAAAAAAAAAAAAAAAAAAAAAAAAAACAGTACTTTGTGCGCCTTGTTAAAAACTTATAAAATACGGATCAAGTGTAAGGTTGGTAATCCTGGGAAAGGAGTGGCGCCCTTTCTTACATCTTCGGTGTAGTAGCTAATATCAAGAGAACCTTCGAGTCGCCCTCAGCTACTGTCGACAACTTTACTTACCAGGTTTTGAACAAACGAATCCATACATCATGCTGCACTTCATATCGTATAATACCCATGTATTGTTGAACATGCGAAGTCGTACACATGTGTCGTTATTATTCGGCTCATTCGGAGCCCACCAAGAACGAGGGCAACAGTCGCGACCATCCTCCCACCGGTACCCTGAACAACAGAGAAAAAGAGAAAATATTGCATTGCATTATTTATACACGCATCTCACAAAGAATAACTAGCATGTCTGACATGGCTTGGAGATTTATTGCCTATTTTGGCAGGTGCTCGACTGAGCTCCATATTATGCTTCTCCCTCTCCCTGTAAAACATTCACAAAAAGTATTTACCTAACTACTGTAGTTTTATGTGCATTGATTTGCATATCAATGAGGCTTCGCCCCCCCCCCTAAATAAAAGACTAAATTCGAGAGGGCAGGGCAGTCGAGGTGTTGGAACCGAATTGAACAGGTCGTAATTTAGAATGTCGTAGGAACTAGTGTTGGGACGATTAATCGAAATCGGAATTGGGAATCGAAAAAATCGGAAGATTTGGGGGTATCGGGATCGGTATTAGGATCGAAAAGATTCGTATCAATTTTCCGATGCCAAAACGATTCTTTTAATTGTCTTTTGTTTTTGTTTTTGATTTTGTTTAAAGCAAAATCTTCCATTGCTGGTAATAATGGTAAAATAATAAATATTTATTGATCTTTAAATTAAGTTTATTTTTACGTTTAGGAAAATATCTGCATATTTAATATGTGTTTTTACGAAAATCGGGGAAAATAACGGTCTTACAGTTAAATAATTAGAGATTTATAAAGAATCGGAATCGGAATCGGTAATTGTACCGGAATTGGGAATTTAGCACAGAATCGGTAATATTGGGAATCGTCCCATCACTAGTAGGAACGTTGACAAAAAGTCTTGCATTACTTTTTTAATTGCAGCTACAACCACTGTTAACAGTTTCCTTTACTCTATCTGTCCCTAAAACTAAACGAAAATACCATGAGCAAAACTTTTTTTTTTCTCCCCAGAACTGCTCGTCCGTTGAACAAAATACCGCAGAGCTGCTTCCGAACTGACTAAACTGTGGTCTTTATTAAAGTCACAAACCTAAACAAATTCTGTTAAACCGTTCTCGTGAATAATCAATTTCAAACCAATTTACACCGTCGCCGATCGTCACGGTGTTGTCTAACTTGACAATCATTGACTCTTATCCTCGAGTGGCCTCCGGGCCTTGATAAGCAGTACACAGCTGCACTGTAATAATTATTAAAATTGTTAACTTTATCAAGATTGATGTAGAAGAAGCAGAGTGTACTTGCCTTCGTTGTGGTGAGTTAACCAAACCCAATATTCGTTGCCCGCAATGAGTTGGCCTTTAATAGCATCCACTTGCTTCAGGTCGGAGAATGAAGCCAAAACTGCACCTCTTTTACTGCATAGTTTAACGGCGTTCGAACGGTTGGCTTTGACAATATCCGCTTGATAGCAGCGCGATTGAAACCGGATCCATTTGAGGGCAGCAGAGGCTGAAAGAAATAATGAAAAGCAACAGTTTACAATCACTGTAAAAGAAAGTCTTACAAATTTCGTTATTGTTTTTTTTTTATCATCATCATCATCATCATCATCATCATCATCATCATCATCATCATCATTATTATCATTATTATTATTATTATTATTATTATTATTATTACATTTTCACCCCAAACAAGGCACATTGCCACTTTGATGAAGGGGACTACTATCAGTTGCAGTGGTACTATGTAGGGAGTTTAGCAGCAAGATGTCTGTTCACATTACACTTGAGCTTCTGCATGTCAGTACAGTTGGGGTAGCAGGAAACCGGAAGAGAATTCCAAAGTCTTACAGTTCTGGGGAAGAAGCTATTAGAATAGAAGGCTTTCTTACATCTAGGGATCTCTATTGTGTAGGGGTGGGACTTTGCTGCTTGTCGGGTTTGTTGTGGGTATTTTCGTTGAGGGGGTACAAGGGCCTGTAGTTCGTCAGAGCATCCACCATTAAAATACTTGTAAAACAGGCAGAGGGATGCAACATTTCGTCAGGGGCTGAATCTTAGGTGACAGTTCGGGACCTATTAGATTGGCGACTCTCTTTTGGACCCTGTCCAGACGCGAGAGGCTAGTAGCAGATGCACCAACCCAAATGTGACAACAATACTCCATACATGGGATAATGGTGGCCTTGTAGAGGTATAGGATACTTTCAGGTGTAAGTAAGTGTCTATTTTTTTTTTTTTTTTTTTTACACAGTGATCACCACTTATCAAGGCCCGGAAGCCACTCAGGGATAAGGGTTATTGCAAGTACATTACGTTAGTGTGGAGATTTGATGG
The DNA here is from genome assembly GCF_053919585.1 of Euprymna scolopes. Taxonomy (NCBI): domain Eukaryota; kingdom Metazoa; phylum Mollusca; class Cephalopoda; order Sepiida; family Sepiolidae; genus Euprymna; species Euprymna scolopes. The sequence continues at coordinate 16,288,431 of NC_136522.1, read as the reverse complement.
AGTGTTTACTTAAGGGGGCGGTTCATTAGGAATTTGTTAACATTAGACTTGAAGACATCCAAGTTGTAGTCCGGAGGGAAGCAGGCAGACGGAACAGAGTTCCACAGGCGTGCAGTTCTAAGAAAGAAGCTTTGTTCATGAAATCCGCGTTTTGATTTAGGCACAGATATAGAGTGGGGGAAATTTTTCACAGTGGATTCAGCTAGACGGGTGTTTTTCGTGAAAGATTGGCGAGGGGGGACCAGGGATTGGAGTTCAGACGAGCACCTGCCATGAAAATAACGATAAAACAAGGATAGGCTCGCAACGTCTCTTCTGTGAGAGAGGGGTTGCAGGGTAGAGAAAAGGGCATCCCCCACTAAGCCACGAAGTCTATTTTGTACTCTGTCAAGGCATGATAGGCTGTTTTTGGCAGCTCCTGCCCAGATATGGCAACAGTATTCCATCCTTGGACGTACTTGGCTTTTATATAGATAGAGAATTGCATCAGTAGTGAGATATCTTCTGGAGCGGTAGAAGGATCCCACCATCTTTCCAGCGACCTTGGCAACAGACTTGATGTACGTGTTCCATTTCAGATCAGGAGTAAAGGTCAAACCCAGAAGCTTGTCAAAACACCGGGCCTCACCCAGACGAGAGCCATCCATCACAATTGATGCCAGATGGGGATCAGAGCGTTGATGATGTAAGGATAGGAGTTTGGTTTTGGATGCATTAAAGGTAACTAGCCACATCTTCCCCCACTGAACCACGCGCTCGAGATCAGAGGAGAGAGAATCAGAGAGAACTTTGTCATTTACAGCCTTTGATGTGTTGCTGTAGATGGTCGTGTCATCAGCATAGATGTCAACGAATGATTTAAGTATGTGTTTAGGGAGGTCATTGATGTAGATCAGGAAGAGAGTTGGGCCCAGGATTGACCCCTGAGGGACCCCAGCATTTATATTGCAGGCCTCCGATTTTTGTCCATCTACCACTACTCTTATAAGCCTATCGGAGAGAAATGATTTAATGATTGAGAAAACATTTCCAGTTATACCGTAGCTGGAAATCTTGTGAAGTAGACCCTTATGCCATACCTTGTCGAAGGCCTTTGATATGTCAAGAGCAATTGCCCTAGAAAGGAAGCCTTTGTCAAGAGATTCACTAATCCTGTCTAGCACGGTAAAGGAAGTCCACCTTCTTTGCAGCAGCCTTGGCAATGGTCTCGATGTATCTATTCCAACTCATGTTTCCTGTGAACGTTAAGCCAAGGAGCTTGAACGAAGTGCTCTCAGTTAAAATATCTCTAGCCATAGTTATTGGTGGTTGGTAAGGTTTCATGTAATTATTAAAGGAAACGGGCTTTGTCTTGGCAGCGTTGAACGTTACCATCCATTTTTGACCCAATCCAATTAAAAACTAGGGTTTCTGCCATTACCTTAGATATGTGCTCATTAGTTTTCCCCACATGCTTGCTATAGATGCTTTTTTTTTACATAAGCATCACCACTTATCAAGGCCTTGAGGCCACTCAAGGATAAAGGTTTAAGAGCGTACATTAGAAATTGGACAATATAGTAACCGTTAGTAATGGAAATTCGGTAAATTTGCTAACTTATATGGAATGGCTCATCAAAAACTTGTTTACATTAGACTTGAAGACAACCATATTGTAGTCAGCTGGAAAGCAGGAAAACAGAAGACAATTCCATAGGCGTGCAGTTCTAAGAAAGAAGCTTTTTTCATGGAATCTGCATTTAGGTTTAGACACAGATAAAGAGTGGGGAAATTAATGATAGTGTTTTCTGCTAGACGGGTGTTTCTTGTGAAAGTTTGGCCAGGGGGGACGAAAGTTTGGCCAGGGGGGACGATAGATAGAGATAGATAGCCGAATTCTTGCCATGAAAATAACGATAAAGCAGAGACAAACTCGCAACATCTCTTCTGTGATCTATCAATTACATCATTCGTAGAAATTTATGCTGATGACACTACTATCTATGGTAGCACATCTAAGACCGTAAACGACCAAATTCTCTCTGATTCTTTCTCCTCTGATCTTGAGCATGTGGTACAATGGGGAAAGGAGTGGCTGGTTACTTTTAATGCATCTAAAACCAAGTTTCTATCTCTATACCATCTATGCTCTGATGCCAATCTGGCATCAATTGACATGAATGGCTCTTGTTTTGGGGAGGCCTCATGTTTTGACAAGCTTCTGGGCTTGACTTTTACGCCTGATCTTAAGTGGAACACATACATTAAATCCGTTTCCAAGGCTGCTGGAAAAATGGTGGGATCCTTCTATCGATCTAGTAGATATCTCACTGCTGATGCAATTCTCTATCTATATAAGAGACAGGTACGTCCAAGGATGGAGTACTGTTGCCACATCTGGGAAGAAGCTGCTAGAAAGGACTTATCCTACCTTGATAGAGTTCAAAATAGACTTTGTAGCCTCGTAGGGAATGTCCTTTTCTCTTCCCTGCAACCTCTTTCTCACAGAAGAGATGTTGTGAGTTTGTCTCTGCTTTATCGTTATTTTTCATGGCAAATGCCCCCCCCCTTGCCAAACTTTCACAAGAAACACCCGTCTAAGAGATATCACTCTGAATAATTTCCCCACTCTTTATCTGTACCGAAACCTAAATGTGGATTCCATGAGCAAAGCTTCTTTATTAGAACTGCACGCCTGTGGAATTGTCTCCCGTTTTCCTGCTTTCCAGCTGATTACAATATGGTTGTCTTCAAGTCTAACGTAAACAAGTTTTTGATGAACCGTTCCATATAAAACAAATTTCCATTACTAACGATTACTATATTGTCCAATTTCTACTGTACACTCTTTAACCTTTATCCTCGAGTGGTCTCAAGGCCTTGATAAGTGGTGATGCCTATGTAAAAAAAAAAAAAAAAAACTCTATCAAGGCAGGACAAGTCCTTTCTAGTAGCTCCTGTCCAAATGTGGCAACAGTACTCCATCCTTGGACATACCTGGCTTTTATATAGATAGAGAACACCCGTCTAGAACTGCACGCCTGTGGAACTCTGTTCCGTCTGCCTGCTTCCCACCTGACTACAACTTGGATGTGTTCAAGTCCAACGTTAACAAACTCCTAATGAACCGCCCCCTTAAGTAAACACTTCATCAAATCTCCACACTAACGTACTGTACTTGCAATAACCCTTATCCCTGAGTGGCTTCCGGGCCTTGATAAGTGTAAAAAAAAAACTAATTAAACAAAATTCTCTAAATTTCTTCTACCTTCCTGATCTTGCATTCTCTGACTTCAGCCATAAAGCTGTTAGTTTTTTTTAAGTAGAACTTTTTCCAGATGATGCGGCCCTGATTTCCGACCTCAAATCGTGGTTGGATAACCAAACTGAGATGTTTTACAAAAACGGTCTCCAGAGATACATTAAACGATACGAGAAATTCATAATCTTGGGTGGTTCATATGAAGAGAAATACTGATAAATGTGCCAAGTTTCATTGCTCTACTGCTATGAGCTATGGCTCAGGGCATCACTAATTGAACAATACTCAGAGTTTATAGATATATTCATGCCGGTTGGTCAAATAGAATTTTCATTTGTTTTTGCTTTTTATCTTTTTCAACCCAATCAAAACACACTGTCACTTGGAACGTAAGGCGCTACTGTTAAGTATCGAAGCTAACAGAGGATTGTATGGAGTTGAGCAGTGAGATGTTTGTTCACATTACATTTAACCTTCTGCACGTTAGCTTTTGCTGCTCGGTATGTTGTAGGGGGATATGTACATCGAGAGGATAAATACAGTTGCTCTGTGTGTGTCCATATTTATAATAGAAAGGATAGAGTTTAATGGAAGTCATTTAAACTGAGTAGGATATGCATTACCGAAGAGGGGGTACAGTCACCCTTGGGAAAGGGTTAATATACAAATTTTATTATACGAAATGATGAAGCAAAAACAAATTACCTTGCGGTTGATGAACAACGAAAACAAAAGGTTTACATAACAAATGGAAGACATTTATTGATCCAACTGGTGATAGGAATTCGATGCCTGCTAATGTTGCTACATTGTCGTCTTTTCCTCTCCTTCGCTTCCTAAGGAGTTTCTGTCAGTCTCGCCGGTCCACTCTCTTGACTCTGACTTCAGTCTAATTTAAATGTATATATTGATGGGTAAATATGCTGATGACACTACGCTCTATAAAAGGCCTGACAGGAAAACAAATGAACACATATCTAAAGAAATGGCAAAAACACTAGAGGATGACCTCCAATCTGTAGTGGAATGGGGACATAAATGGATGGTCACATTCAATGCTGCCAAAACCAAACTGGTTTCCTTCAATAACTACAAGAAACCTTCTCTACCACCAATAGCAATGGCCAATGACTCCCTGTCTGAGAGTACATCTTTCAAACTGCTTGGCCTAACGTTCACAGGAAACATGAGCTGGAACAATTATATTGAAAACATTGCCAGGGCCGCTGCAAAAAAGGTAGGCTCTCTCTACCGTGCTAGAAAACTACTAACACCTGAAAGTATCCTGTATCTCTATAAGGCCACCATTCGCCCATGTATGGAGTATTGTTGTCACATCTGGGCTGGTGCGTCTACTACTAGTCTCTCGCTCCTAGACAAGGTTAAAAAAAGAGTCGCCAATCTGATAGGCCCTGAACTGGCATCTAAGCTTCAGCCTCTGTCCCATCGACGAAACGTTGCATCCCTCTGCTTGTTCTACAAGTATTTTAATGGTGAATGCTCTGACGAACTGCAGACACTTGTGCCCCCACGACGCAGACACCCTCGACAAACCCGACATTATTCACTCGATATTTACAAATAAAACCATTGAGAAATAAGTAAAATATTTCTGGGTATCGTCTCTTCATCAGCATATATGGAGGGGGGGGAGAAGACACCAAATTTTAGCCAGCTTATTGAAATAAATACATTTTCTGAACCTAAAATTAAAAAAATAAATTTTTTTAAATGGAATTTAAATTTTTTTTTATATGATTGATATATGTCGATATGATTAATATATCAAAGAGGTGTAGAAGACACTAAATTTTAACCATTAAAGAATAAAAAAAATTAAAAACATTTTGAACTTAATTCTTTTTACACCAAGATTTTCATTGAAAGGTCATAAAAGGGATTTTGATGACTATCCTTCAATTAGTCTCATTTGTCCCCCGAGATCCGATATAGGCTTAGCAAGTAAAAGCATCCTCGATAGATTTATCCTTAAAATGAAATCTATATCCAAATACCTACTATGGTAATCTTCTAGCCAGGTCATTGAATATTTTTTTCTAACATTAAAAACAAAAAGAATATTAAAAGTTTTATTACCACACAAACGAAAAGGCCTAACATATAAAATCAACAGTAAGTTCTTTGATATGACAGGGGCGCCTTCGAACTGAATGTATCTGTTTAAGCACAATTGTACCATAATACTTGATTTTTGCATTATAGATGAAAATAATTTTATAAAGTTATCAGTAGGTTTTGTACAGTGCAATGTAGGCTACAGTTGTGAACTTTCTCCCGGTGCACCGTGATGGTTTCCCAAACAGAGCAGGCAATCAGTTTATTTGGTTGAAAAATGGGTGATTTCACCTATTTTGATGAAAATAAAAATATGGGATTGTGAAACTTTCGTTTGATCATCATTTAATACCGGGCAACGTCGTCAGGTCTCACTGTAGTATATATATATATATATATATATATATATATATATATATATATATATATATATATATTATAGAGTGCAATAGACAGGGTCTAAATGAACAAAGCCTCAATAAAATATATTTAAAAGGTGATGTGCTCTATATCCAAATACCCACTATGACAATCTTTTAGCCAAGTCATAGGCTGGTTTTCTAACATTAAAAACAAAAACAATGTTAAATTTATTTCATTTGATATAGAATCATAACACTAATCCATATCTCTAATTCTTTTAAATAAATCTCTCTTAATGGCCCCAAAAATAACAGACATAACTGAGGACAGAACTGAACTAATACTATTGGCAAGAAAGTCCATAAAGAATTTTGACAATAAATATTGGGCAAGAAGTAATACTCAAAACAACTTCAATATTTTAATGGGATCGACCGACTCAGCACAGTTTACTGATCAAGATGGCCTTTTCCTCCTAAATAAAATTCATAAGATACTCCATTGCCAATTCTGATTAAAGGGAGCAGGGGGCTCTACAGAGACGATGCGCTCTTCATAATTAACTCCATGAATAAAAACTACGAAGTTACCACAAAAACCGACCCAAATAAACTGAAACTTTATTTCTCGGACGTAACATTAAACCTAAATAACTCAACTTTTGAGCCTTATCATAAACCCAATCAATTGGGTACTATATGTCCATAAATCAAACCACCCAAAATCTATATTAAAATCAATAGGTCCTAATTTTTCATTAAGAATTTCAAGATCATCTTCCAACAAATCAATATTCGATAAAAAAAAACACAATACTATAATGATGCCCTTAAAAATTCATAATTTAAAATGCAAATAAAGTACCAAAACAAAAATGATAATCATATAAATTTAATAAAAAAAAAAAATACAGTAATCATAAACCAAACAAATAATAACACCAATTCATATCTCTAATTCTTTCAAATAAAACTCTTTTAATGGCCCCAAAAATAACAGATATAACGAAGGACAGAACTGAGCTAATACTATTGGCAAGAAAGTCCATAAAGAATTTTGACAATAAATATTGGGCAAGAAGTAATGTTCAAGACAACTTCAATATTTTAATGGGATCGACCGACTCAGCACAGTTTACTCATCAAGTGGACCTTTTCCTCCTAAATGAAATAAATAAGATACGCCATTGCCAATTCCGATTAAAGGGAGCGGGGGAGGGGGGCTCTAAACTAACACTAGTGGCAAGAAAGTCCATAAAGAGTTTGGACATTAAATATTGGACAAGAAGTAATACAGTTATATCTGATAGGATTAGCGAATCTCTCGACGGAGGCTTCCTCTCTATTGCTCTTGACATATCAAAGGTCTCTGATAAGGTATGGCATAAAGGTCTACTTCACAAGATTACCAGCTATGGTATAGCTGAAAATGTCTTCTCAATTATTAAATCATTTCTCTCTGATAGGTTCATAAGTGTAGTGATTGATGGGCAGAAATCAGAAGCTCTCAGTATTAATGCTGGAGTCCCTCAGGGGTCCATCCTGGGCACAACTCTCTTCCTGATCTACATTAATGATCTTCCAAATCACATCCTTACATCATTCATAGACATGTATGCTGACGACACTACAATCTATGGTAGCATATCAAAGACCGTAAATGACCAAATTCTCTCTGACTGACCTTCAGCATGTGGTACAATGGGGAAAGAGGTGGCTGGTTACTTTTAATGCATTTAAAACCAAGTTTCTATCTCTATACCATCTATGCTCTGATGCCAATCTGGCATAAGTTGAAATGGATGGCTCTCGCCTTGGGAAGGCTTCATATTTTGACAGGCTTCTGGGCTTGACCTTTACTCCTGACCTTAAATGGAACACGTATATCAAATCCATTGACAAGATCGCTGGAAAAATTGTGGGATTCTTCTACCATTCCAGTGGATATCACACTCCTGATGCAATTCTCTACCTATATAAAAGCCAGGTGCAGCCAACGATGGAGTACTGTTGCCACATCTGGGCAGGAGCTGCTAGAAAGGACTTATCCTGCCTTGACAGAGATCAAAAACGACTTCGTAGCTTAGTTGGAGAACCTCTTTCCCATAAAAGAAACGTTGCGAGTTTATATCTGCTTTATCATTATTTTCATGGCAAGTGCTCAGCTGAGCTTCAATCTATGGTCCCCTCTCGCCAAACTTTCATGAAAAACACTCGTCTAGCCAAAACCACTATCAATAATTTCACACACTCTTTCTCTTTATTATTCAATTAATTTTAACCCCAAACAAGGCATAGTGCCACTTTGAAGTAGGGGGCTACTATTGGGGACATAAGTTGCTGAAGGGAGATGAGTGGCAAGATGTTTGTTCACATTACACTTGAACTTCTGCATATCAGTATAGTTGGGAAAGCAGAATCCCAGAAGGGAGTTCCAAAGACTTGCTGTTCTGGGGAAGAAACTATTTGAGTAAAATGCTTTCTTGCACCTAGGGATCTCTACTGTAAAGAGGTGAGACTTAGTTGCTTGTCGGGTTTGTCAGTGGCAGTCACGTCGAGGAGGTACAAGTGCTTGTAGTTCGTCAGAGCATTCACCATTAAAATATTTGTAGAACAGGCCGAGGGATGCAACATTTTGTCGATGGGACAGAGACTGAAGCCTAGATGACAGTTCAGGACCTATCAGGTTGACGACTCTCTTTTGAACCCTGTCCATGAGTGAGAGACAATTAGAAGATGCACCAGCCCAAATGTGACAACAGTACTCCATACACGGGCGAATGATGGCCTTATAGAGGTACAGGATACTTTCAGGCATAAGTAATTTTGTAATTTTCTAGCACAGTAGAGAGAGCCCACTTTCTTTACAGCAGTCTTGGCAATGTTCTCAATGTATCTATTCCAGTTCATGTTTCCTGTAAACGTTAGGCCGAGGAGTTTAAAAGAAGTACTTTCAGGCAATGTGTTCTTGGCCATTGCTATTGGTGGTAGAGAAGGTTTCTTGTAGTTATTGAAGGAAGCAAGTTGAATGTGACCATCCATTTTTGTCCCCATTCCACTACAGATTGCAGGTAATCTTCTAGTGTTTCAGCCATTTCCTTGGATATGTGTTTGTTTGTTTTCCCCTCATGCCTGTTATAGAGAGTGGTTTCATCAGCAAATATACCCATCTCCGAAACAATTTTATCAGGGAGGTCATTTATGAATATCAGAAATAATAAAGGTCCAAGGATAGACCCCTAAGGTACTCCTGCATTTATATCATATTGTTTAAATGTACAACCGTCGAAGACAACTTTGATTTTTTTCTTACTTAAGAAGGATTTAATTACATTATGTATTCTTTCAGTGATACCACCATATGATCTAATTTTCCTTAGAAAACCATCGTGCCATACCCTGTCAAATGCCTTATATATAGGAAGGGCTGCCGCTCTACCCTCCCCTGTTTTGTCCAGTGAATGGTATATACGTTCAGAGACTACAATTAAGATATCTGTTGTTGAACGGGCTTGCCTAAATCAATATTGTTTGTCAGTCAGTAGTTTAGTAGCTGTAAGGTGTTGGACTAGGGCTTGATTAACTAAGGATTCAAATATTTTGGTGAAAAGCGGAAGGAGGCTAATGGGGCGATAATTTAGTTGGTCAGTTTTTTCACCAGAATTCTTGAAGACTGGTACAACAGAAGCGGTTTTCCAGCCATCGGGAAAGCAAGATTCATTAAGGCATTTATTGTAAAGTTTGGAGAGAACTGGAGCAACCTCAGCAGAGCATTTTTTAATAGCACAGCCGGGATGAGGTCGGGTCTACATGCTTTTGAGGTGTCTAGTTTTTTTATGATACCATGTACCTGAGAAGGGGTCATTTTCAAATTGTCTAGTCTGGCGTCTGTCTGCAAAGGAAAGTCGGGGAGGGAGTGGTGTGCCGGGTCCAATGTGGAGTTTGAGGCAAACTGACTGGCAAGCAGATAAGCCTTGTCGGTTGCCGTGCAAACAACCTCATGATTGTTTGATAGTGGAGGAATCGTTGTCTGCTCGTTATTTACTACACGGGTTCCTAATTTCTGTGCTTCAATGCGTTTTCTGGTGGTTTCAGTGTCATCTGTCTTAGCTATCGCTATTACTCTCTTACAATTACTTCTAGCTTCTATATACTTCTGTCTGTTTGAACTGGACTTATATCGGTTGAATCTTCGGAACGCATGCTCCCTTTGAGCAATAGCATGCTGCCTTTGAGCAGAAGTAAACTATTGGGGAGAGTGGGGCTTGTTATAAAATTTCCGTGTGGGAAGTGCTTCAATTGCAGTTTTGAACCATTCAGTGGTCTCATTTACACACTGTTCCGCTGGAAGAGAAAAGATATTTCGCAATGGGGTATCTCTGATGAGTTCCCTGATGGCTTCTCAGTCAGCCATTTTGGAATACCTCGTTGTTTTGAGTAGTGGGTCTTCAGTTTTAGGGCGAGAATTTAGGGTGATTTCTACCATTATCACAGCGTGATCAGCATTCCCGGGTGGGCTGTGGGCATTTGTTGTACAGTCATTGGGAACTGTTGTCAGAAATAAATCTAGAAGTGAGGCATGTTGATCTTGCTGGTCTGGGAAACGTCGGAAATGTAACCAACTAAGATAGGGGATGGGATATAAATTTGATATGATAATATAAATTTAATAAAGTAATCATAAACCAAACAAAAGTGTCATAACATATAACATGGTCATATCAGCTCACAAAAAAATTACAAAACTGTTTAGGTTTTGTAATTTTTTTGTGAAAAAAAAACAAACCAAAACCATCAGAATTAGTCATAAACACTAATAAATCTCAGCAACCAACAAACGTAAAAATAGACATAGGGATACTCTGTGGTTTACTCCTCCTTTACTTTAAGAATATTAAGACAAATATAGCTAAAGAATTTTTCAGATTATTTTTTTTAAATCCAACACCCCCTCCATAAATACAGCAAATTATTTGATAAAACACTGTGAAAAGTTCTTACTCAACAATGCCAAATTTAAACCAACAAATAATTAGCAATAACAATAGAAAAATTCAGAAAATGCAAAACATAAATAATCAACCTTTGCAAGGTACCTATGAAAACAGAGATGTAATTTACAGTTGCACAAAACGTTCGAATGATAACCAAGTACAAATGGTCTAATACATGGAATAACAAGTATCCTTGGACAGAGCTAGTATTAATACACAATCCATGGACAATAACACCCCCATAAATTCGCCTAATAATATAACACAACACATCTTGCAAAACAATACGACAAATCCAACTCATAACAATTATTATAATTCTATAAAATCGAAGCGATATACATTGGATCAATATCAGGCCCAATCAAACAATCTTTACACACAAATACTTTCTTAATTATAGATCATTAAAAACAAAACAACCCTAGCAAAATACATATGGTATCTAAAAGATATGAAAATTCACTTTCTTAATTATAGATCATTAAAAAAACAAACAACCCTAGCAAAATACATATGGTATCTAAAAGATATGAAAATTCACTTTCTTAATTATAGATCATTAAAAAAACAAACAACCCTAGCAAAATATATATGGTATCTAAAATATATGAAAATTCACTTTAATATAAAATGGGAAACACTAAGATCTATAATCATAAATTGAAAACTCTGGCCAACGTGTTTAACCTAAAAGAGGAAATATTAACCAGATGCATACACGGAAGGTGGTCAAAATTTAACCATATGAAACTAGATCTAATATCCGGAACATTTTTTTTTCTTTTGTTTGAGGGAGGTGGTGTTTGATCAACAATGCTGTTTTATTAAAAAAGATGTTCTTTAATATAATACTAGCAGTTCCTCCCGGCTTTGCTCGGGCTCTATACACTGTTCATAACTTTATGTGCATATGTATATATTAAAAAGTGTGAATATGTACGGTAATGCCTTCCTATATAATAGGCTTCCTTAACTACCATAAATAAATATCTAAAATAGTCAAATATTTTTTTCTTCTTTTAGACTAAAAACTAATACGCACCTCTTCCTAAAAGAAATTTTTTTTAAATAGAATGTCACTAGTACATGAAATTGTGGAAAAGAGAATCACATTTCTTTAAAATATAACTAGTAAAGGTTTGTTTTGTTGTTGTTGTTGTTGTTGTTGTTGTTGCTGTTGTTGTTGTTTTTCAATCAAGTTGATTTTTTATCATTTTAGCACAGCACAAATGAAGAAGAACAAGCCGTTTAATATTATGAAACTATTTCTATATTTAATATTTGTATTTGAAAGGGAATGGCGTCCTTAAAATAAAAAGGGGCTCCTCCAGTCCTCCACTCCCTAAAAAGAAAATACGAAGTAATCCCCAGCGTATATATTAAGACGATTTTCACGTTTAAAAGCTAAAAAACAAAAAAAAAAAAAAAAAAACGTCACACGGCATGGTAGCTGAAGGATTGCCATCACATCTAAAGGAAATTGACATGAAATATGAACACGCCTCTGTAACGAATAAAAATTAATGTTTCCTTAGTTTTTGCCCCGACTCGTATCACGACAAAAACAGAAAGCGGGCACTTTAAAGAAAAATTCATCTTTTTATGATTAAAGAAATTTTTTAAATAATGACACGTTTGGGGTTTGTTTTACAATACACAGAGGTACGAAAAAGTGGTAAAAAAAAATAAAACAAATGTATATCAAATAAATGTTGTCAAAACTGACTACTTGGCCTTCTGGACAAGATCAAAGTGTAGTATTAACCTCCATCCCTTACCCACAAAATTTTCTTTTCTCCATTCACCCCCATCTAGAGGGCATCCCCACCTAGAGACTGACCCGCAGAAGCGAGGTTCCTTTTACAAACCTAGTGGAACGGGCAGTCTATCAACTAGACGGGGTTGGGAGGGTCCTACTAATCACCTTTTGTTTTTTTTTTTTCTTCCCCCTCCCTCGACACAAATGAATTATTGTTACCATTTTATTGTTATCTTTTTTGTTTTTACACGTCAATAAAAAATGTTTTAAAAAATTGGGAGTTACTAGGACGTCCCCCAATATGAAAGGGTGAATGCGGTATTATGGTGAAAGAAGATACTAGCTGGGAGAAACTTTTGACTTTGTTTAGTTCTGGAGTGACAAGGATGACCAACGTCCCCCAAAATCCCCCCTTTTGAGTTGGCCATGTGCCTAAGTTTTTTGTTCATCGTTGATTTTTTTTCTGTATTTTTTTAACATGAATAAAAGATTTAATATCTCAAAGTGTAGTATCTGCTTCAGATGCTGCACTTCAATTTCTTGTTCTCTGTCAGTGCAGGAGAAATCCTTCATGACTGAGACAATTTTTATTTTTGTTCCTTTTCTCCACATTAAAAAACGACCCTGGTGTCTAACTCTGTCCCGTGGGGAGGCATTGTAAATAGGAACAAGATAAGTCACCCCTCTACATATCAGGAAAAGTTTTTAGTGGTTCACTTTAAGACGTTTATTCTGTTCGAAAAACAGTGTCGAGCGTTACGCGATAACTAGGAAAAATGGCCGCGACTTGACACTTAAATATTTGAAGTCTTGAAAATTACTTAAAACTAAAACAAAATACCATTAGAAACCCACCCAATATATGTCAGGGTAACATATATTGGGTGGGTTTTTAACTATTTTGTATGTAAAATTTTTTTAATTTTTAAGGTCATTATTACGGATCTGACAAGAGAACACTCTAGGTATCCCCAAAAACAATGTGAAAAACCGAGCGCGTGTTCCCGTGACGTCAGACTTGTTTTTTCTTTTTTTTTTTTTTACACTATGATCACCACTTATCAAGGCCCGGAAGCCACTCAGGGATAAGGGTTATTGCAAGTACATTACGTTAGTGTGGAGATTTGATGAAGTGTTTACTTAAGGGGGCGGTTCATTAGGAATTTGTTAACGTTGGACTTGAAGACATCTAAGTTGTAGTCCGGTGGGAAGCAAGCAGACGGAACAGAGTTCCACAGGCGTGCAGTTCTAAGAAAGAAGCTTTGTTCATGAAATCCGCGTTTTGATTTAGGCACAGATATAGAGTGGGGGAAATTTTTCACAGTGGATTCAGCTAGACGGGTGTTTTTCGTGAAAGATTGGCGAGGGGGGGCAGAGATTGGAGTTCAGACGAGCACCTGCCATGGAAATAACGATAAAACAAGGATAGGCTCGCAACGTCTCTTTCAAAAAAAAATTTCACTTAATTTGATCGAGTAGTTTTTTTTTGGGGGGGGGGTTACAGCGGGAAACACGTTTTTATGAGAACACGTTGAAGACAGCCATATTTGAATTCCTTGAACACGCCACGGGAGATAACTGAGATTAAAGCGCCGACACTCCATCCCCATCTTTAATACTAGCTTTTCTTCCTAAAAATCGAACCTTTTGCTCGGTATCATAACAAATTGTTTTCTAGCTGAAAAAAAAATCTACTTGATTAAATTAATTGAATCTTCCCTTCGGGGACCCTATTCCACAACGGATACGCACAACACAACCCCTCTTCGACATTTCCATATTTGAATGTCTTGATTAAACTGTATACGTACCCTTTTTAAAATTAGGTATCCAAGAAAATTTCAGTATTGACGTCACCAATTCCGAGTGTCACTGAACGTTAATGAATGACACACCGAACAATACGAATCTGATTATTATTATTATTATTATTATTATTATCCTTCTTCTTCTTCTTCTTCTTCTTCTTCTTCTTCTTCTTCTTCTTCTTCACTGGGAGGTCCCATACAGGCCGACATCAAAGATTTCTCTTTAAGAACAACCTGTGGTGTTCCCTGAAGTCTGAGTGAAAACAAGTCTCCTCAGATTTCCAGTACTCTCCACCTCTTTCGATAATCTTTGCAAATAAATTTGCGCTACCGCAACAGCCGTTTACTATTGTTTTTAGCGACAATTGATCTTCCCTGAGATTTTGGTGGCAATATGCTCCCAAGGTTTATTATTATTAATCTCAACTATTATATAAACGTTACTTTGTGTGTGTATGTGTGTGTGTGTGTATGTGTGTGTGTGTGAGTGAGTTTCTTCCTCATAGGTTCCGAAACGGCTGAGCTTTTGCAAATTTTACAAAAAGCTAATTTATATGTATGGCAGGGTTTTTAGATGTTTTGCACAGAAATTCATCTGATAATTATCGAAAATCGAAAAAATCCGATCTTAAAAATAATCTTCTCATATAGATAAGAATAATTTTTCAGGGTGATATGTTACGTTATAGCGACAAGGGAGATAATATAATTTCAGAAAATCATTTCTTCTTAAAAAAAAAAAAAGATTTCTTATAATCTGGAGATATAGCTAAGTGGTAGAACATTCGACTACAGATCGAATGATCCCCTGTCCAAACCCAGGTGTACCTCTAGGTGTATCAGAATTTTTGTAGGAATTTTTGACACCCCTAACACGAAACTGCGAATAAAATATTAAAAAACTCGTAATTTCTCTTTTAAAAGTGGGTTGTTTATTTTCTTTATGGATTATACTTCTAAAATAAACTATTAAAGTTGTTTTAAAAGTAATAGAAATATTTTTTTTATTTTTTAAAAAACAGTAATGAATTTTACGAACTCAATATTTTTCAATTTTTAAACTTTATAAATCTATCAAAATTTTTCTATTGATTCTATTTTTACGATATTTTCAGGGTTAATGTGAAATTTTATGCTCTTTCCAATAAACCGAATATAATATTTTAGACAAACGTTTTTTTTAATTCACGCCCCTGCCCCTGCCTCTCCCCCATTTTCAAGTGTCTATTAAAAAGTAAATAATTAATTTACTCACCAAAGTGTTATATATCACAAATTGAAGAAAAATGTCAATAAATAATATATTCAATTTTTTAAAAAAAAGTAGTGTTTTTTAGAAATTTACCTGTAAAGTTCGAAGTTTAAAACTTTTTTTAAACCACGTTGTTTGTTTTTTTCTTTTGTTTTTTTTTTTAATGAAACCTTGGTCCTTGCTCCTTTAATTGAAAAATAAATTAGGGCTTGAAGCAACAATTGATCTTCCCTGAGATTTTGGTGGCAATATGCCTCCAAGGTTTATTATTATTAATCTCAGCTATTATATAAACGTTACTTTGTGTGTGTGTGTGTGTGTGTGTGTGTGTGTGTGTGTGTGTGTGTGTGTGTGTGTGTGTGTGTGAGTTTCTTCCTTATAGGTTCCGAAACGGCTGAGCTTTTGCAAATTTTCCAAAAAGCTAATTTATATGCATGGTAGGGTTTTAAGATGTTTTGCACAGAAATTCATCTGATAATTATCGAAAAATCGAAAAAATCCGATCTTAAAAATAATCTTCTCATATAGATAAGAATAATTTTTCAGGGTGATATGTTACGTTATAGCGACAAGGGAGGTAATATAATTTCAGAAAATCATTTCTTCTTAAAAAAAAAAAGATTTCTTATAATCTGGAGATATAGCTAAGTGGTAGAACATTCTACTACAGATCGAATGATCCCCTGTTCAAACCCAGGTGTACCTCACCATTTTATTTTTTTTTTCTTATTAATGAGTTCAATTTACAATAAAAGAAGCGGTACTATTTAAAATCGCCGCAAATCATTTCTTTGTTTGCATATTTTAAAACTAAACATTAATCAAAATTAACTTTTCCAGGGCATTCATCATCAAACCCAAATATCAGCTGACGTGATATTGTAAACAAACACAGAAGGAAAATACAAAATTAAAAGAAACAGGAACGTCTATGTATTCTTTTTAAATAGGTTATTAAATAGTTATTAATTTTTAGGACAGGATATTCTTTTCATTCTTTTGACTCCCGAGTATATATCCGACACAGACACACATCCGTCTATATAAAAGCATAAGATATTAACGGATATACACTCAAGAGTCAAAACAATGAGAAGAATATGCTGTTGTCACAACCCTAGTAATTTTATATACTAACTGTACCTATCCGGTCGCGTTGTCCGGAAGTGTAGCTTCTACAGAATTTTAACCGAACTAACAAAAAAAAAAAAAATTTTGTTGTACTAAATCTTAAATTTGGTTTAGGATTAAGTTAGGGTTAAAGTTTCGATACTATACTTCATCTGTTCTATTCTCGGTCAGTGAATGGAAAAATCCTTCTTAACGGAGACAATGTTTATTTTTGTACAGCTCCAGAGCTGGATTTTTTCGACATTAAAAACCGACCTGGTGTTGAATTCTATTGTCATGGAGAGGTAAGTAAGTAAAGGAGCTCCCTATTCGACAGTTTAACGGTTTCCAAACCTTTTCCAATTCCCAAGGACAAACTAGTAACTCATTTTTTATTTGTACAACTATACAAGACTACGGATTTTTATCCTAGACCATTCCTATAATTATCTGACCCCTGTTGATTTTGCGGTGGGAGTTTAGTTCTGTGAAGTTCTAGAAGGTCCGGTTTACCGACATTTCATCACCGGACATATAATCATTAGATATTTAATCACATGGTTTTTCATGACGTGCACACTGATTTATTCGACACCGACGCAATCACCTCCCAAGAAAAAAAATTTATTTATGTAATAATGTTATGTGATTATGTTTTTATTAGGTTAAATTTTTAGACCCTTTGACAATTTAGGGGGTATTTTTGCGAGGGATTAAAATCTATAAGATAAAACTGTCCCCCCCGCCAATCATGCAAGGGTTAGAGGAGAGGCTGTCTGTAAGCTTAAAGTAAATATCAGCCACTTAAACAATAAACATAACATTTTAGTTTATTTATTTTTCATTTAAAAATGAATGTAAACAAACTTCTGTTTTAGTTGTTTAGTTTCATTTTCTTTTTTTACTTAATGTTAAAAAAAACAATAACGAATTAAATCCCCACGAAATACGAAATTCCAAAGTGATTAAATGTCTCGATGTGATTAAGTGGCCACGTGATGAAAAACCAACTTTTGGGTGGCATAATATACAACATGCCAGCCGAAATAAAAAAAGACCGCTCGGCGAATTGAAAAGATATCCAACAAAATCGGAAAAAAATAACTCTGTCGTGTTCAATAAGATGTGCTTTAAGAAGGATTTGCTGCCAAAATATACATATATATATATATATATATATATATATATATATATATATATATATATATATATATATATATATATATATATAACTACTTCATTTACTCACATGAATTTATATACGAAAGTATAGATTTATGCGTAAACTTTAAGTATTTACTTCAAAAGTGCTCAATACGTAAGTAGAGCTAGTTAGTAATTTATAAAATATATATGGCGATTAAGCTATACTGAATATTCGGCGTTTATGTAGCTTAATCGCCATATATATTTTATAAATTACTATATATATATATATATATATATATATATATATATATATATATATATATATATATATATAAAATAAAAGTTACAATAAGTTTACTAAGGTAATCAAAATGGTAAACTTAAAATATATTATAAATATTAAAGAGTTAATATTTACAAGTAAAATAAACTCAGCCAGATATAAAAAGCTCAATAAAACCGAAAAGGAAATAGAGCTTATAATATGAGAAAATGATTAATAAAATATGTTAAAAGACATCTTGAAAAAGAGTTAAAAACATATTTAATTTTAAAAAAGGAAGCACAAGATAAGTGGATAGTCCTTAATCCGCGGAGTTTCGAAGAAATACTCTCCTTCTCATATATATATATATATATATATATATATATATATATATATATATATGTGTGTGTGTGTGTGTGTGTGTGTGTGTGTGTGTGTACATATATATATATATATATATATATATATATATATATATATATATATATATATATATAAGCACGTCTAACTAAAGAGTTATGTTTTTCCGATTTTTTTATATCTTTTCTATTCGCTGAACGGTCTTTTTTATTTCAGTTGGCATATTATATATTATGGCGGCCGAAAGTTATTGTTCGGCAATATTTACCTCTAACCATTCTCCACTTTTATCACAATAAAAAAATGAATAAAAATACAAAAAAAAAAATTTACTATGAATACACCAAGCCTAAAAAAAAAAGAAAACGCCTGACGATGATCGGTTGAACCGATAGAAAGCGCTTGAGACGAATATGGCCGAACAACAACTTTTGGACGCCATTATATACCAGCAATTAAGGCCAAAGCATTTATATGAATGCTTTGGCCATAATTGCTGATTTCAAAAGGCGAAGAATAAGTTGAAAAGCTACAATAAACATCCATATGAATGCTTTGACCTTAATTGCTGATTTCAAAAGGCGAAGAATTAAAAGATACATCTGCATTACTTTTAATCCTAGGTTTATTTATGGTGTCTTTTACATATATTAAAAACCCTTCCCAATACTTTTGCTGATGAGGAAACTTTGTTGTTTTTTTTAAATACTATATGTAAAAATTATTGTCCGTGGCTTAAGTTCTACCACAATAAAAACATTGTTTTCCGAAACGATCGTACAAATTATTGACTTTGTTGTTGTTCCTTCTTGTGAAACAGATTTTTAATTTAATTCTAATTTGAATTTTAAATTATCAATCATATTACTGGATATATATATATATATATATATATATATATATATATATATATATATATATATATATATATATATATATATATATGATGAAAATAATGGAAATAGTATTCCGACAAAATAGAGAAAATAAAAAAGGAACAAACCGTATTATGTGTTCACCAACGTTTCGTCTTTATTTCGAGACTTCCTCTGGGTGAACACATAATACGGTTTGTTCCTTTTTTATTTTCTATATATATATATATATATATATATATATATATATATATATATATATATATATATATATATATATATAAAGCTTAATGTCTGTCTGTCTGTGTGTGTGTGTGTGTGTGTGTGTGTGTGTGTGGTCACGAATAGGCTCGTAAATGGTTGACTATTACAGAAAACTGATCACATATAATGATAGAAGATGTATCGAGATACAGAAATGGGTATGTTTGATCTGACATAATAATGATTTATTAAAATTGTGGGGTCTGCGTACGCGCCTGGTCCACAAAGTATGGAAATAAAAAATTTTAGAAAATAAAAAAATACGTTTACAAGTGTTTTTGATATAGATATACATAATAATACTTTGATAAGTATGTTTTAACTTAAATAGGGATGGTATAATAAATTGTGGGGTCTGCGTTCGCGCCTGGCCTCCATAGAATGGAAATAGGCACAAACTTTAATAAAGACTTTTCATATCTATCTGCGTAAGTATACTTTGATAATTATATTTCAGTTTGAAGAAATATGGTATAATAAAATTATGGGGTGTTCGTTCGCGGCTGACCTCCATAGAATGGAAATATGTCACAAAGTTTAACAAGGTTTTTTTTTAATATAGATCCACAGAATATTGTGATAAGTGTTTCAGTGTGAACAGGTATGGTATAATAAATTATGGGGTTTATCTATTTTATTTTTACTTTCATCATATTTTGGTTTTGATACCCCCAAATTCGAAGCTATCTCTAACCCATCCTTTTCAACGACGGGTACTTTTCCTAGTATATATATATATATATATATATATATATATATATATATATATATATATATATATATATATATATATATATATATATACCGCTCCCCATGTGGGGGTACCAAATCGGTTAATGGGAAAATTATTCCCAACTCGCATTTAGGTAAAAATGCACTTTCGTAAATGATTGAATTAATTCAAAACATATCGCTAAAACCAAAACAAGCAATATCTAAGTAAATCGCGATATATCCAGACAGTTGAGATGGGTCAGAGGTAAGGGGTTAGGCTCATTACCGTGGGGTCCCGATTTCAAATCTCGCTGTATTCAGCCACTCTGATGAGTCGTAGACGACGAAACACGTGTCGTGTCGTGTCAGTGGATAATGACATTTTAAAAATAAAATATATATATATATATATATATATATATATATATATATATATATATATATATATATATATTAGAATTGCAAAAAAATAATGAAAAAGAAATTAACCATATTTGGGTGTCATAAAATAAATAAATCGATTAAAAAAAATCACGAATTGTAATGGAACATTCAGACATATATCTTTGAAAAGTTTGTCTGAGGAAAAGCGCTTCGGGTTCCATTATAATCCGTAATTTCTTTTTAATCGACTTATTTATTTTATAGCATCAGAATATGGTTCATTTCTTTTTCATCAAATAATAAAAACAATCTATAATATAAAGCTCACCTGTCTGTTTATATGTATGTATGTATGTATGTATGTATGTTTGTACATGTGCCTAAATATAATTGAAAAAACATATTTTCACAGAAATATATCATCTATAACATAAATCTCACCTGTCTATCTAAATGCATGTATGTATGTGTGCCTAAGACTTTCGACAGAGGTGACTGATTTCCACAAGGTTGATGTCATTTTGGAGCTCGACCCTTCGGACGACAAATATTGAAAAATTGGCTAAAAACATTAATTCCTTTACCATCAACTGGGCACTTTTCTACAAGGAGCAGTTGCTTTTCTTCGACGATATTTTCGAAAGTCATCTCCTCACACATCCACAACACACACCTCCAAGCACCCGGGAACCTTGGCTAATATATATATATATATATATATATATATATATATATATATATATATATGTTGTGGTGATTAGTCAGAATCGAAACTGGTACTCGGAAAATTCAGAACTTTTGACGGTGTCAAAATCGGAATCGGAAAAATTTGTACCGGTTTTCCGATGCCAAAACGATACTTTTAGTTGTCTTTTTTTGGTTTCGTTTAAAGCAGAATCTTCCACCGCTGGTAGTAATAATAAAATAATAAGTATTTATTGATTTTTAACAACCAGTGAAAATAAAATCTGTGAAGCGTTTATTTTTACGTTTAAGAAAATATCTGCACACTTAATATGTGTTTTTATGGCAATCGGGAAGAATAACAACTCTATAATTGAATATTTAGGGATTTATACAAAAAAATTAAAAAAAAAAGATAAATTGGAATCAGAATCGGTAATTGTACCGGAATCGGGAATTTAGTACAGAATCGGTAGTTGTATTGGAATCGGAAAAATATTGGAATCGTCCCATCACTAATATTAGTCCTCATCTAGAAAAAAAAAAAAGATAAGGAATAAAAAGTATTAAAGAAAAAAAATTTTTGACAAAAATTTGCGAAAATAAAATGTTTGTCTAAAAAAAAAAAAAAAAAAAAAAAAACACCAAAGAGGGACGATTAACCAGAATCAGAAATTGAAAAAATCAGAAGTTTGGAGGGTATCAGAATCGGTATCGGAATCGGAAAATGTGTGCCTACTTTACGATGCCGAAAACGATTCCTTTAGTTATATTATTTGATTTAATTTTGTTTTGTTTTTTTTAAATATCCACATCTGGTAGTAATAATCAAATAATAACTATTTATTGATTGATTTGGTTGTTTTGTCTTACGGCACATCAACCCTTTTCGGGTTATTTAATGCCAAATCCAGTTATTCATGTTGCATCCAGTTATTTTGTAGAAGGTTTTTATTCTTTAAACTCTTTGTATCTTCAATCGCTAGTTTGTAGTGTTTGGTTTTGTTGTTTTATAGTGGATTTTATCGTTTGTGTTCCCTGTCCTGCAGAACATGAATGAGTTTTGCAATGGTAGAGGGAAAAGGGTTACAGTATTAATGCTTGGTACATTTTAAGTTAGGAAACCAGTCAGGAAGTGGAGGAGACAGAAAGAGAAAGGGAAAATGGGAAGAAGAAAAAGGGGGAAAAGGTGGGTTGTTGTTTTTGGTTTTGGTTATGTTTTGCAAAACTTAATTATGTTTTGCAAACTTAATTATGTTTTGCAAAACTTAATTATGTTTTGCAAAACTTTATTATGTTTTGCAAAACATAATTAAGTTTTGCAAAACATAATTAAGTTTTGCAAAACATAATTAAGTTTTGCAAAACATAATTAAGTTTTGCAAAACATAATAAAGTTTTGAAAAAAGAAAAACAAAAAACATCGACGTTACGTGCATTTCGTCACAGGAAGCCAATATCTTTAGACAGCCTGATCTGATAGCACCAGTATTTATTGATTTTAAGCTACCAGTAAAACTAAAATTTATAGATCAACCCTCACAAGTGTATTTTTACGTTTGAGAAAATATATGCACATTTAAAATGTGGTTTTACGTTTATCGGGACAAAATTAAATTTATAACGAATCGGAATCGGCAATTGTATTGGAATTGGGAATTCAGCAAAGAATCGATAATTATATCGGAATCAGGAAAACTATTGGAATCATCCTATATATATATATATATATATATATATATATATATATATATATATATATATATATATATATATATATATATAAGAATGTGCGTGGGGACACTTCTCAACCTATATACTCAATGAATTTTTGATCTACAAACTTGAAATTTTGCATATAGAAGATTCAGACATGTGAAAAAAAAAACGAGCTTCTAAGGGGGTTAAAATTTAAAAAATTGGTACGTGGGTCGTCGGATTTTTATCTGTTTGTCAAGTGTTTCACGAATGCGCATGCGCGTCCGGAAAATATAGCAACTTGTTTATTTCAAAAACGCTGTTTATGAATCACGTCAAGCTGGTCTAATGGTTATCTTGTGTGGACTACCAAGTCTTTAGGTTTGGGTTTTGATCTCAGCTCGAGTATTTTTTTTTTTTAGAAGAAGTGAACTGTTTAGAAAAAATAATACTCACATGCATACATTTCAGTTTTTTTTCCGTTTTCCTTTCTGTTGTTGTTGTTGTTGTTGGTGGTGGTGGTGTCGTCGTCGGTTTTTTTTTTCTTCTTTTTTCTTAACTTCATTTTTCTTTAAAGGAATTTTAGTTTATGCTTAATACATACGATATTTCTGTTTATAATAAATAAGAATTCTCCACTAATTGAAATATAACATTTGTGCATATTTTACGACCGGGCAACGCCGGGCGGCCTGCTAGTATATATATATATATATATCATTTAGATTTTTTACCTCATCCCGAGGTCCGGATGGTAGAGTACGTGAAAATAATATTTACTTACCTGTTAAGACCGTAATTAGTAAAAATACGAGGCGGTGCATGGCGACTTGTTTGTAGTGATGCATTGTTAGGTTATAATCAGATGACGTTTAGCATCAAAGGGACAAGGTGATGAAACAGAATGAGGAAGAAAGCAAGAATAAGTGAGGGGAGAGGAAGGTCAGCGGGAGAGAAAGTGAAAGGGTGTGACAAAGAAGTAGAGAAAAAATACAGGGGAGATAAGGGAGATAGAGAGAAAACATACGAGAGAGAAAGACGAAGGAAGAGAAAAAGAAAAAGAAACTGAAACTTTTAGAAAGAAAAAAAGGAGGAAGAAAGAGAGAAAAGTATGACAGTCTTTATTGCTGGGTATTTAATCATGATTGGTTATCGATTATTGATCTTTTTATTGTTTCCTTTTGCTCTGGTCGACATTAATTACACAAACATTTGGTAATAAAAAAAAGGTTGCTGGAATATTTGCTTCCGTGCTTTGTAAAACTTGAGATATTATTTTAGACGGTGTAAGCTGAAGAAATGTACCCCCTCTTAAATGTCCGTGCGCTTTTCCAAGGGGAATGCAATCAAACCAGAAATGAATTTCATTCATAAATAAATTATTTTATGGAAGACCTGCAATTTAAAACCATGTAACTTCATCCTCAACAATGCAATCCCATTTGAATGAATTCGTAACGTGATCCCTGGCTTTGATAAACCTTACGTTGCCCGGAATTGAATGAATGTTATTAGTAGATCGAACATAAGAAAGTATTTGTTAGTTATTAATCTGTCTATCGATCTATCTATTTATCTATGTGTATTATCGATATATCTATCGATCTAGTTATCTATCTATTTCTGTATCTATCCATCTCGATCGATCTATCTAGCTATCTATCTAAATGGAGAGATAAACAAGAGATGAATATGAAGAATGTTGACAAGAACCTGTCAAAATATGACAAAGCTAGATCATAGACAAGTTTAGCGGAAGTATCTTATCAGCTGGCAGGATCTACGTGTGAGTTACGTGGATCAGGTTAGCTGGAGATCATTGGAGTTGGAATTTGGACGTTGAGCAGAGCGGACGGTTTAACAGGTCGTCCCCCCCTTCACTTTTATTCACTTTCCATTCTTCTGTGATCAACATCTGGAAAGTGAATAAAAAACTATAAAACCAACCAGCGTTCTTGGAAGTGAGTGAATATTCGTGCAAACAGGTTCCAGCCTCTCCTCCAAGAACAAGTGGACAAGATCAACGACGCATGGAGGCATGTCCGAAATACATGTATCACATACACGCGCGCACACACGCATGCATATGAACGATTAGATATGAATATATCATAAATAGACTGCAACAACACAACATTAGGGATTCAAACAGTGAAGAATCACCAACAAAAGACATTTAGTGATACGTATACACATACACAGGATGAACCCTTCCTCCCAAGTACACATATCGACATATGGTGCTATGGTACTCATTACCCAACGGACCCCCTTTTTAGTACTCCATTATACAACAATTGGTGCTGGTAAATGGAGATAATGTGTGTGCAGTCAGCACCAACCCTATTCGGGTTTAACCAGCTTTTTTCGAAGGAGGAAATTTCATGGGAGTATGAAATTCACAAGCGATCCCCAGTCGCTTGTATATCCCCGTTAGGGGAGATGACGACGTTAGGTTTTTGCAACTTTTTGCAGGGAGATGTCGACGCCCTCCTACATACAGCACCTGGAATTATCAAATTGGTCACACATTTTAGCAATGACCAGGCTCAACGTTGCTTAACTTCGGTGATCTGACGGGAACCGGTGTGTCAACGTGATTATGCCATATAAGTGGAGCTAATCGGGGAAGATAGGCGGCTAGCGATACTGGTTCTAGTCATGCAGATGTACGTGTTATTTTTTAGAGACACATTCTCATGCAGGGCATTTAAAAACGTACACGACATTTCTAGTTTTGAGTAAACTGTCGTGGGGTATATTGTTTACCGGCCACGTGTTGTTGTGGCTCAGTTTGTTTAAATGGAACACAAAAACAAAAAAGGCAAAGGTCCTGGATATGACCTTAAACTATATCCGTTGGTGAGGCCCCAGCTTACGGGCTTTGGGGAGTATGGAGCCACCCTTTAATTGCCATTGCTCCCAGGTCCACTCTGACCTGGACTGGTAGTACTTGTTAGGGTCCCAACTATGGGTTAAATAGAAACCGACTTGAAAACAACAAATATATTCTATTAAAAAAATTTTTCTTCAAAATCTTTGGATTCGGCATTAAATAACCCGAAAAGGGTTGATATGCCGTAAAACAAAAACAACCACCAAACAAAAAAGACAAAATGCATCTAATGTTTATGTGCTCAATATATATTCTCTAAATATTGTATACCAGTAGATACACAATATTTTGAGGTGTCCATTTTTCTATGCAGATATAAAGGTTGTCTGATTTTCTGACTGTAGAACACACAGCATATACTTGTCAATTTGAGAAGTAATCAGGGTGTAGATGTAAGTCACACAAATGTAAACATTGTGACACGAATACACATCAGGATGAGCCCCTTCGTCCCAAGTACACATACCGATATATGGTGCTATGGTACATATTACACAACAGCCAAATAGGCAACGTGATGATGAACGAATCTTTCACACTCGCATATTTTTATTGTCATCGAAATCGATGAAATCGCCCGTTTTTTAATCAAATCGATTAATTGCTCTCGTTTGAGACACATCGCACCGGAAGTAAGCTTTACATGTCTTTAGTTCTCACATTCAATGAGTAATCTGTCTGACAAAGGCGGAAGAATCGTGTTTAAGATAAGTAAATAGCAAAAAACACACAAATACATACACATGAATACACATGTACAAAATATGTACAAAATATATATACATATTTTGTACATGTGTATTCATGTGTATGTGTTTGTGTGTTTTTGTTATTTACTTATCATAAACATTTTCTTAATAATTATATTAATTTTTTTATTCATTATTTAATTAACTTACTGATATTCTTACTTATTTTTATTTTATCAAAATAAACCTATAACGTATAATTCACCTATTCACCCTCCTATTTTCCCCTTCTTTCTTTCAACTTAATGTCCGACAATTCAAAAAATTATAAATAATAAATAAAAAACAAAAAATAATTTTTTCAATCTCTCCCTGCCCAGCTAATTTATATATATATATATATATATATATATATATATATATATATATATATATATATACGTATTTGTATTTGTGTGCGTATCTTCTACATGTGTTTTGTGTGTGTGTGTATTTTTGTGTATGTGTTTTATTCACTTATCATAAACATTTCCCTAATAATTTTATTAATTTATTATTTGATTAACTTACTGATATTCTTACCTATTTCTATATTATTAAAATAAACATGTAACTTATAATTCATTAATTTACCCTCCTATTTTCCTTCTCTCTTTCTTTCAACTACAACGCCCGAAAATTCAAAGATTAATAAATAATAAATAATTATAAAAACAAAAAAATATTTTTCAATCCCTCCCCGCCCAGCTAATTTATATTTATATATATATATATATATATATATATATATATATATATATGTGTGTGTGTGTGTGTGTGTGTGTGTGTGTGTGTGTGTGTATGTGTATGTGTATGTGTGTGTATTTGTATGTATGTCTCTTTACAACGACGGGTACTTTTGCTAGTATATATATATATATATATATATATATATATATATATATATATATATATATATATATATATATATATATATATATTGTACAATACTTGTGACTGTTGATATTGAACTGAATTTATGAGGGACATATTTATAAACATTCTACTTTATTATCGTTTCTGATTTTTCATTATATTTTAAAGCATAATGCACCCGTATTCTTTTTAGCTTAACTCGATAATTTATGAAGCGGAAACAATCTCTCGTGCTTTTGTCGGCTCGCTATTTAAATCAAACACTAACTGAAATAATTGCATGCAATCGGTCAGATGAGATCAGACCAACCAGAAACAAATCTATACATCTATAAAAGTGACCGTGTCTGTCTGTCTGTGTGTCTGTCTGTGTACATTTCCCTACGCAATAACTCTGTCAATTTTTAGTCTACAGTCTCGAAATTTGATATACAGGGTACTGAGATTTGGGAAATCTTTGTAATCTGTTTTCGGCCAGAAATTTGGCTGTTAAAAGGTCAAAGTTCAACGATTCGACCTTTGAGAACTCTGCAAAACTCCTCAGCCAATTTTCGGTCTAAACACTTGAAATTTTAGATATAGGTTCCTTGGACATGGATCTAACTTAATAACTTGATTTGAGACAAAATGAATAAAAGTTAAGGGGTCATAATAGGGGTCAAAGTTTTAAAAAATTGACTGCTTTTTTTCTTTTCTTTTTTTTTATTTGCTTAACGTACACCCCCAAACACCCGGGAAACGCCGGGCTGAAATGCTAGTCACTACTATTATTGTTATGAAGCAGTCGCCATCTTTTGCATCTAAAAAAAACTCCCGTTTATTCAACCAGAGACGAAAATATCAGATAAGATAATAAAACCTTTTTGAATAGAACAGACACTAAAATCGATTGATATGCATTAATAGGGCAGGTCGACTTGCAACTTTTTTTCAGAAAATCAACATGGCACTGGTGATGATAGTTGGGATTAGATGTGATCAGAACAGATACCAAAAATTAGATTTCTATCTTGAACAGAAAATTGAGCATTTAATTTTAATAATAGTGTAGAAAAATGC
Organism: Euprymna scolopes; assembly: GCF_053919585.1. Classification (NCBI taxonomy): domain Eukaryota; kingdom Metazoa; phylum Mollusca; class Cephalopoda; order Sepiida; family Sepiolidae; genus Euprymna; species Euprymna scolopes. Next base: position 16,259,874 of record NC_136522.1, on the reverse strand, counting down.
TGAAAAATCCTTCATTTTCATAGCATTTTTCACAACACTGACTTCGAAATTTCACTATTTTTCAATTAAAATTGATATATTTATATGAAATACATTGAAAGAAAAATAAATACATGAATTATAATTTTAATTATAAATCACAACTAGCAAAATTTCTCAATTTTTACTGCATTGATTAAACAAAATTGTAAAAAAAGCTAATTAGCAACTAAGTCTAATTTCACAATTTAAAAAGATATGTGGAGATGTATTACACAATATAACAACTTGATACAAGTTACAGAACCATGTATTTTAATTTTTTATTAGAGGCAATAATATAAACTTATAATAGAACTAAATTGTTCTGTATAATTTCCTTTTGAGAAAAATGAAGGTCTAATTTGCTGGCACGATGACTTTGTAATAATGTGTCTATGCCTTGCTTCCTGCCCATATACAACTTTTTGAGAAAAACCGATCAAATTTGACCAGCGTGTGGCTGCAAAATTGGTAGCAGTAATTTTTTCATTTTTTTTTTTTTAGTTGTTCACTATTTCTGGAAAAACAACACAAAAAAAAACAATTATTTGGAAACACTTATTTTTTAAATATTTTTGCGATTTAATATGAATAAAACTACCTATTGTTTGGGTAAATTAAGAAAACTAATAAAATTTAATTGATAAATATTTTTTTACCTAATGGACAAAATCATTTGAATGCCTTCTTCTCTCACATCCTGAGTTTATCATCGATATTATATTTTCCGGAAACAGTGCAAAAGCACTATATTTTGAACAGTTTAAAGCCATAATTTGGATTTCAGTTAACTGTTTTGTTATCTGAATCATATTAAAATATACTGTTGTTGGTTAAAAAAAATATTGTCGGTTTGGGTCTCAAACCAACTAACTGCATATACTTGGATGATAAATTTGACCAAACTGTTTAATTTATCATAGTGTTTGGAGATAGACAACTCTAGTCCATAAACACATTAATCTTGTGGCTTATGTTAGCCATCTTCCTTGATTCAAGGGCCCAATTTTCTAAGTTAACTTCTCCACAAGAAATGCCAACAGCATACTCAAAAAGTAGCCTCTGGTCTTCACACTTAAATTATTTGTTTCTTCTGCTGTCAGATAACGATGATCGGGACGGACACTAATTTTTTAGAATTCTACTTGAAGTAAATCTTGATAATTCTTGATACAAAGTTCCCCCAAAAGACTAGTAAATGTTGTTAGGTTTTTTGTTGTTCCATCAATTAATTTAAAAATTGCTGTAAATGACAGTTCTTCTAGTGGAACCTGAAAATTGTAAAATTTACATGTTTAATAATAGAGCCAGATTACATAATAAATGCTAATATATTATTTCATTTTGCACAAAAAAGGAACATAATTGCAGGTGAATCTATAGAATTAATTTTACTTCCTTGTTAGGAGGACAAGTGTAGACTATGTGCCTTGTTTGACAATTTTCTGTCTTGCACTTTACTGCAAAGTTATCACATCTCAAGACAGAAAGTTTACAACTACAAGAAGATATATCAAACAGTCTGTCTAGCTGTTGCTTCATTCTCTTCACTTTGATTGCTGCAAGAGATTTCCTGTCAATCTGTTTGGCTCTCTTATAGCAAAATATATTGACCGTCTGTCCTATATAATATTACCTTAACAAGAGCAATTGTGGATTGACTGCTTGCCGAATACTAATTATTTCCTTGGCAATTAACTTAAAAATCTCATTATTTTTTAAGTGGGGATATCTGTTTTCGAGGAACTAACTAAACTGGATGACTTGTCGTGAAGTTGGGGGTGCTGTTTCATCCAAATGACAAGGTGGATCAGCAAATTTTGTGGACCACGGGTTAAAACTGTACGTCATGCTTTTACTGACATTCTAATCTGAAAAGTAAAATAAATAAATGGATTATAACTGAAAGAAACTGTATTAGGATATCTTCCAGTTTCATACGTAAAAAAAATAAGTGCTAGTTATAAGAAATAATGAAAAACTTTGTAGAGTTGAATTAGATGTATTGAAGAGAGAGGACCAAACCAAATCAGAGGCATAGTAGTGTTTAGTTTAGACATTTTTAGCAGATTTAAGCGCCTCCTTCGATAACATGAATTTATCCATAAAGAGATTCATTCTTGCTGTAGATGTGCCATTTTAAACGAATGTTTAGTCTTTAGAGTTTGAAAAACCAGTGCTTGTGCATCTATGTTACTATGCATTTTAATAGTATTTTCAAGTTAAATTTATTTTTTATGAAATTTCTGTTTATTAAATTTTTAGGTGAAAGTACAGAATAGTTACAATACAACCTCCTTCCCATATTCAGAATGGCTTTCTAAATAATAAAGTTATTTCAGCACAATAACATAGATGCACAAATAACGAAAAACCTTTAAAGGAGTTTCCTTATTTACTCGTATTAATCTTTGTGGGTTATCTGATTTTAAAACTATAATTTTAGAAGAAAAACACTGCTTAAAAACAATTACTCTCTAAAAATTAAAAAAAATTAAAATTTGGCACTAATTTTCTGTAAAGTATTTTTTATTAAGTAGAAAAACTTGAAAATTTACGTGGTTATGTTTCGTAAAGAATGTGTAGAATAAAATTGTATGGACCATAATTTTGTTGTTGTTTTAATATAAAACTGGAGTATTACCATATTTTAATAAAAAATTAAAATAGAATTTGATGTGAAATATTAGGTTTGTGCAAAAATAATGTTTTTGACGTTCATTTGAACGTCAAAAAATGCCATTATTTTTGCACCAACCTAATAGAAAAATAAATTAAAAAAGATAAAACAAATATGTTTAACTTCACTGCAGACACTTGAAATATAATAATACATATT
>NC_136522.1:16242014-16252014 GCF_053919585.1 Euprymna scolopes | reverse complement strand
TGTGGAATCATACCCCATTATCACTCCGGTGTGATGGGATGTCTCCTAGCGGCTTCGGCTGCAGGGAGTCAGGGTAGTACATGTCAAGGATTCGTCACTTGACACTCAGCCCAACAGGTGAGGGGCCGGGAACCGGCCCAGCACCTGTTGGACTGAGGTACACCGCCTAGATAATACCACTTTCCAGGCCTTGTGCCAAATATTGCCGATGTGGGCGGCAATTAAATAACTACCCCATTAAACACTTTAATGGGATGTGTCTCCTAGCGGCTTCGGCTGCATGGAGACAGGGTAATACCAGTCAAGGATTCGTCACTTGACACTCAGCCCAACAGGTGAGGGGCCGGGAACCGGCCCAGCACCTGTTGGACTGAGGTACACCGCCTGGGTAATACCTAGGAGGTCCACCCTCCCAGGCCTTGCCACCGGGCTTTCCGGTGAGGCAAGTTTATTGCTTGCTGCCTGAGGCGCCCCGACCGGGGAATGCCGACGGGGTTACTCAGGCAATTCTTAAAATTGCAGGAGTGCCCCTCCTTTAGGGGAGCCTGCGGGGTTCCCACTTTCCGGCCTTGTGCCACATTTTGCCGATGTGGGCGGCAATTAAATAACTACCCCATTAAACAAAATATTGCAACATGTTAAAATCATTGTCCATGACTTAGTGTCTATCTCAATAAAAACATCGTTTCCAAAACGATCGTACAATTTATTGATTTTGTTTTGTTCCTCCTTATGAAACCGATTTTTAATTTTTTTTATTTTAATTATAAATTATCAATCATCTTACTCAATATTTAAATAGATCTAGGATATATATGCCTATCGAGCTTATTATATATCTAAATTACAACGAGCACTGTTTTTCTTGTATTTTACTATTACATTAAAATACACTCTGCTGTTCTAATCCCCTTTAAATTATATATATATATATATATATATATATATATATATATATATATATAGCTACTTAATTTACTCACATAAAATTAATATACGAAAATATAAATGTATGCTTAAACTTTAAGTATTTACTCCAAAAGTGCTCAATACGTAGATAGAGCTAGTTAGTAGTTTATAAAATATATATGGCGATTAAGCTGCAGTGGATGAAGAGTGGATGAAACGCAGAATATTCAGTGTAGCTTAATCGCCATATATTTTATAAATTACTATATATATATAAATATATATATATATATATCTATATCTATATATATATATATATATATATCTATATATATATATATATATATATATATATATATATATATATATATATATATATACTAGCAAAAGTACCCGTCGTTGACTGGGTTTAAAAGCAGCCTACAGAAAATGGACTCTGATTTATGAAAGTATGATAGGTTATGAAAAGGAAGGCTTGTAAAGAGATAGCTTCTAATTTGGGGGTATCAAAACCAAAGCAAAATATGATGAAAGTAAAAATAAAATAGATACACCCCATGATTTATTATACCATACCTGTTCACACTGAAACACTTATCACAATATTCTGTGGATCTATATTAAAAAAACTTGTTAAACTTTGGGACATGTTTCCCTTCTATGGAGGTCAGGCGCGAACGAACACCCCATAGTTTTATTATACCATATTTCTTCAAACTGAAACATAATTATCAAAGTATACTTACACAGATAGATATGAAAAGTCTTTATTAAAATTTTTGCCTATTTCCATTCTATGGAGGCCAGGCGTGAACGCAGACCCCACAATTTTTTATGCCATCCCTAAAAAAAAAAACATCCCTATTTAAGTTAAAACATACTTATCAAAGTATTCTTATATACATCTATATCAAAAACACTTGTAAACGTTTTTATTTTTTTTTAATTTTTACATTTTTTTATTTCTATACTTTGTGGACCAGGCACGAGCGCAGACCCCACAATTTTAATGAACCACTGTTCTGCCAGATCAAACATACCCATTCCTGTGTCTCGATCTTCTATCATTATATGTAATCAGTTTTTTAAAATTGTCAATTATATAGGAGCCTATTCGTGACCAGACACACACACACACACACACACACTGACATTCAGCTTTATATTACATATATATATATATGCATATATATATATGTATATATATATGTATATATATACATATATATGTATGTATATATATGTATATATATATGTATATATATGCATATATATGTATATATATGTATGCTGCAAAATGGAACAACAAATAACTGTTATTTAGATAAATAATATATGTATGTTTGTGTGCGAGTGTGTGTCGTGATGTGTAGTGAGTGTGTGAGTGTGGCTGTATGTGGTGTGATATGGTGAGTGTGTACTGTGATGTGTGTATGTATGTGGTGTTGTGTTGTGTGATTTTGTGTGGTAAGTGTGTGTGTCGTGTGTTATGTGTATGTGTTGTGTGAGTTTGACGTGGTGTGGGTGTGGTGTATGTATGTGATGTATATGTGTGTAATATGGTATGTGTGTATATGTGTGATAGTGTGTGTATGTACGAGGTGTGATGTGTGTATTGTGTAGTGTGGTGGGTGTGTTTGTATGTGCGTAGTTTGGTGAGTGTGATGTGGTATGTGTGTGTGTTTGATGTGTCTGCAGTGTGTGTTGGTATAGTTTGATTAGTGCGTGTAACTGTGTGCTGTGAGTGATGTGTGTGTATGTATGATGCGGTGGATTTGTATGTGGCTTGTGCGTGTGGTGTTATCTGTGTTTGGCAGTGGTTATGGTGATGTGAGTGTGTATGATGTGTGTGGTGTAGTTTGTATATGGTGTGTGTGTGCATGTGGTTAGTGTGTATATGTGTGTATGTATGGGTGTGTGTGTGTGTGTGGTGATGTGTTTGTGGTACGGTAAGTGTTTATGCGTGTGGTGCGATGTGTGTGTGATACACAGACACACACATAAAAATATATTTTATTTCACATATGGTTAAATTGAATAGTTTCCATTCTAAAATCTACTTAAAATTATAAAAGATAATTATATCTTAAAATATTTAACCTTTATTATTACAAATAGTTTTATACATTTCCTAAAATGGTTAATAATTTTTGTAAATAACTTAAAGTTATTTTTTATTATCTTTGAAGCATTCGCGTGGGTACTAGTTCATTGAGTTCGAATAAAACAAGAATTATCTCCCTTTAAAAAAGACTCCTTTTTGAATGAAAAGAATTATCTCCCTTTAACGTTTTTTTGTTCTTTTTGTTTTGTTTTGTTTTTTGTTTTATTTTTTTTTTTTTGTTTTTTTTTTCATTTTTGGAGGATTTATCGTGGTTTTACAATAAAGTATTAGACATGACTTAATAAATGACTTAATAAATATTAGAGATAATTTAATAAAAATTCCCGAAATTTCATTTTCTGCAGATTGTTTTAGAGGAATTTCAGTAGAGTATGTACAGCAGCATAACCGCCCATTTAAAAATTCTGCTCGGCGAAATATATATATATATATATATATATATATATATATATATATATATATATATATATATATATATATATATATATATATATATATATATATATTCAAGGAAATATTATTAAATGCAACGGAGACACTTTGCTTTATAGTTTTTTTTTTATTTTTCGATTTTCCCAAGAATCTTTTTTTGTATCAAAATCAAAAATATTAATAAAAGTTTCATAACGAAAGTTATTGGAAAGGTTTCACCAATGTTGTGTTCGGAGAATACTTAATATTAGCTGGAGGACTATAATGCCTGACACTGTAGTTACTGAACGAGAACCAACGGCACTCGGCTCAGTGGTTAGATGTCGACGAAGCTCCACGACACTTCCCGAAGTCAGAGTCACACCAAAAGAAGGTCATGCTGACTGTTTCGTTGTCTGTGACCGGCCTCATCCATTATAGTTTTTGTAATGCAGGCGAAACTATTACGGCGGTGAAGTATTGTCAACAAATGGGTGAAATGCATCAGAAAACTTCAACAACAATACTCAGCATCAGTCAACAGAAAAGGCCCGATTCTCCTTCCCGACAATGCCCGACTGCACGTTGCTAAACTAACTCTGCAGAGGTTCATAAATTGGGCTACGAAATTTTGCCACATTCGCCATACTCTTCAGACCTCTCACCTACCGACTACTACTTTTTTAAGCATCTCGACAGCTTTCTGCGTGAGAAATGCTTCAAAAACCTTAACGATATCAAAAACGCCTTCAGCGACTTCATCGCCACCAGAACACAAGATTTTTATGTTACTGGCATTAAATGCACTTGCTTTGAGTTGGGCACGTGTGTTGATTCTGATGGTGCTTATTTCGGTGAATAAATTTTTATTTGAACCGAGATATGTTTAACTGAAATTAAAGGTTAAAAACCGCAAGAACTTTATTGTCAACCTGATATTTATCATAGACTAGCAGGGAGACCCGACGTTGCCCGGGATTGAATAATGATCAACGAATATTTCAAACTCCTGTAAATGTCTGTTATTTTTATAAAATCATCTCATATAAACTTCTTTTCAGTTAACGAAGAAATTTACGTGCAGGGTTTGAACCTACAGACCACGTCATGCAAAAAAAAAAAAAAAAAAGGAAAAGAAAAGAAATAAAATAAATTTTCAGGTCTTATAAAATTCTTGGCATATTTGCCGTTTAGTTGTACAAATAGCCTCGAATCACAAAAAGGGATACATTGGGTCGGCACCGATATATAGTATACGTTTGTTTATATTTACGTGATTACTGAAAATGTAATCTTATGAGTCAAATTTAATTCAAATTAATCACGTTGTTTAACAAAAAAATTTAAAAAAAGAAAAGAAAAGAAATAATTCAAGATGAAGTTTTTTAATTTCTTTTTTTATTATTTTTTTTTTTTTTTGGTTAAACAACGTATTATTTGTATTGTTCAATATTTTAAATTTTAAATTATAAAATATAAAATAAAACACATTTAATCATTTTAAAACCTTATCTTTCATTATTTCTGTTTTATTTGTTAAGCAACGTGGTTGACATTAAGCTCTATATACCGGTGTCGACCCAATGTGTCCATTTTTGTGGTAATAGACTTCGAGGCTATTTGTACAACTAAACGACAAATCTGCCAAATTCTTTGCAGTTAATGAAAAAAAAAAATTAAGAAATGTACGTGCAGTGTTTGAACCTACAGACCACGTCATGCAAAAAAAAATAAATAAATAATAAAAAGACACACTATCAACTTCACTTTGTTCTATCATTGTTGCTAAGCGATGACATGGAAAAAATGGCTTTATCGATGATAGACAAATTAAAATAACGCTTTCGGTTATCGATTTATCCGAAACAAAACTTAACTAAGAACGGTAAGTTCGGGAAAAGGTGTTATAAATAATAAACTAGACAAAATACTATTAACAAAAACACCGAATATATGTCAACCTATGTCACGGTAATATATATTGAGCGAATTTCTAACAGTATTTTGTCTAGTTTATTATTTATAACACCTTTTCCCGAACTTACCGTGTTTAAGAGAGAGTCGGCCGCCATTTTGAATTTTCCAATACATCGGTAAACACTGCATGTTTTTCGAGCTGAATAAACATGTTACATTGAATAAAAACACGTGAATTATATCCAGTTTGGTAGAAAAGTAACTTATCTTGCCTTTGATAACATTTATTTGTTATATATTTGTTTTTTGACAACTTTTTCGAATCTATGTGTACAGTAATACAAACCCGTTTTTTTTATATTATTAATATGACTGACATGAGATAAAAAAGGTAGAAAGAAAGAAAAAAGGTTGCTTGTTAAGTTATAAACAACAAGTCGATTTTATTTTAGGTATATCGTTTTAAGCAAAAACAATATTACGTACTTACTTGTCATGTCGAAAATAGTTATATATCCAAAAATTACGGTAAATCATCAAGTAGCAAGTTGTTTATAGTTAAAAGTAATTTTTACGAAAAATTGGGTAAAGTCGAATTTTTCTCAAGCGTATATAGGATATGTGGAGTGTAAGTCGGCATTCACCAATTTGTAGTCGGAATCCGCCGATATTCAACCCTGAAAGGAATATTTTAGATTACTTGTGTCATGGCTACCCCTTGGCCTTCGGGACAAGATCAAAGTTATTGTACCATTTTATTGTTATCTTTTTTGTTTTTACACGTCAATAAAAAATGTTTTAAAAATTGGGAGTTATTAGGACGTCCCCCAATATGAAAGGGTGAATGCGGTATTATGGTGAAAGAAGATACTAGCTGGGAGAAACTTTTGACTTTGTTTAGTTCTGGAGTGACAAGGATGACCAATGACCCCCCCCCCAAATCCCCCCTTTTGAGTTGGCCATGTGCCTAAGTTTTTTTGTTCATCGCTGATTTTGACTGTATTTTTTTAACATGAATAAAAGATTTAATATCTCAAAGTGTAGTATCTGTTCTTCAGATGCTGCACTTCTATTTCTTGTTCTCTTTCGATGGAGGAGAAATCCTTCACGACTGAGACAATTTTTATTTTTGTACCTTTTCTCCACGTTAAAAAACGACCCTGGTGTCTAACTCTGTCCCGTGGGGAGGCATAGTAAATAGGTGCAATATTTGTTGTCTATAGCGATAAACTTTTTTTACTAAAAACACAATAGCAGTTTTTTTTTAATCGATTAATTTGCGTAATTTATAAATATATTACTATTTCTGACATGGCAATTCAGTGCATAATATTATTTTTGCTTAAAACAATATATTTTTTTTTAAATCGATTTGTCGATTATATCTTAACACTAAAAAAAAGTGTTTTTTTTCCTTTCCCCCCTCCTTCTCTCTCTCTCTCTCTCTCTCTCTCTCTCTCTCTCTCTCTCTCTCTCTCCTGCCCTAGTGTTACCTGATAATTTAATTATCTTTATAATTTGTCTAAACTTACATTTAAAATTTGAAACCTCAGAATGCGGTGCAACAAAAACACTTTTAGGCGCTTCTACACTATCAGAACGAAATTTTGTAGTCGATACATGGAGTTTTCAGATTTAAAAAAGGGTTTCTCTGGGGGGGGGTCTGTTTTTTTTTTTTTTGTTTGTTTGTTTTTTTTTGTTTTTTGTTTTTGACAATTCTAATAAATTACAAAATTAGCTTCCAACGCTGTCGAAATTACCTGAATTTTGCTGGATCATTAAAAGAAAAAAAAAAAAAAACTTTAATCGTGTTAGCAGGTGAAAAGTTGCGGCCATCTTGTTTTCATAAAATAAATCGAAACGGAAAATTTCCTCCCTTTTGAACTCGTCTGTGTGTTACATAAGCAAATACGATCGTATTTTTCTGAAAAAAAAAAAAAAAAGCATGGCGACCTCGACCAAAACGTTGAGTAAATAACTCTCAAGATGAGAATAATTGTTCGATTAATCCAAAATCATACAAACATCCATACCTCATGTCAAAAACTCAAAACTGGAATAGATTGGATTTATTTAAATAGAATATCGCCATTCTGAATCCTGTAAAGGAACTTTTATCTTTTTATTTCTGATTTTTCTAGATGAGGGTTGATTATTCGTATTATTTGGATTCTTTTTTCTTTTACAAAGGAGTCACCGCTTATCAAGGCCCATAGGCCACTCGAGGATAAGGGTTATTGAGTATACAGTGGTCAAGGGGGGACATGTCGTAGTCATCGTTAGTAGTGGAAATTTGGTAAATTGGATTACTTAAAGGAACGGCTCCTCATCAAGAATTTGTTCACATTGGACTTGAAGACAACCATATTGTAGTCAGTTGGAAAGCAGGAAAACGGAACAGAGTTTCAGAGTCGTGCATTTGAAAGAAAGAAACTCTGTTCATGGAATTCTTTAGACTACTGTTCTCATTTTGAGTGGGTTTTTTTGGGGGGTTTTTTTTTGTTTTGTTTTTTCACAATGTTTTAGTCGATGTAGCCTCCAATCTTTTTCATGTGTATCTTGTCGAATTCAGGATTTTTTCTGTTAAACTCGGGAATCTGCATGGACTTTCGAATGTTCGAAATGATAGGTGGATAAAATTCAGTTATCAGCAACACTCTTCTGAAGGTTGAAGGTTCAATCCTCAGTGCAAACAACACTCAAGATACAATTGTAAATTACTTAGGACTTCTACCCAGTCATGGCTGATGGAAAAAGAGCGGATGCTACCCCATCGGGTTAAATAAAGGCTTCCATTCGGAATTCCATGCAGATTCCCAAGTTCGACAAGATACACTTGAAGAAGGTCGGAGGTTACATTGGCCAATTTACTGTAAAAATAAACCTCAAGATGAGAACAGTAGTCCGAAGAATCCAAATAATACCAAAATATTTTTTTTTTAAGTAAATTTAGATATTTAAAAACTTGTGTTTTTAAATGAAAACTGCCCTTTTCAAAGCAAGATTTTTATTTTTACTAGTCTTCCCCATTTGAGGCATATTTGCTTTTTCTTGGAATCAGTAATCCATTCGTCCAATAAAAATGAAGTTTATTTGTATTTCATATTAAAAAAAGATATATATATATATATATATATATATATATATATATATATATATATATATATATATATATATATATATACACACATCCAAATACCCGGGCAACGTACCCCCGCTAGTAATAGATATAATAGCGATATTTGCATAGTTTAATATTTTAGTGTTCAAATTTTCTTCTACTTTTGTTTCTGTTTTCTATTTGTCTTACGGATACCGACCCAGACTTGATCTCTCCTTCCTTTCAATTGACTAGATGCCCCCCCCCCCTTCTTTTTTTACAATTGTTGAATTTCCTTTCTACCTTCTTTATCGTCATGTATTGACGACTATGTATTGAATTATCCAAAAAAATTTATTTCTAATCGTCATCTTTCCAGTTTACTAAAAGTCGTTTTATATTCTTATTCTTCAAATCCTGTATGTGGCATAGTCAGTTACGTAACATAATATGTATAATAACCTCTATCTCACAGAAGAGATGTTGCGAGTTTGTCTCTGATGTATCGTTATTTTCATGGAAAGTGTTCGACTGAGCTTCAGTGTATGGTCCCCCCTCGCCAAACTTTCACAAGAAACACTAGCCTAGCTGAAAACCCTATCAATAATCCCCCCCACACTCTTTATCTGTGCCTAAACCTAAACGTAGATTCCATGAACAAAGCTTCTTTCTTAGAATTGCACGCCTGTGGAATTGTCTTCCGTTTTCCTGCTTTCCAGCTGACTACAATATAGTTGTGTTCAAGTCTAACGTAAATAAGTTCTTGATGAGCCGTTCCATATAAGTTATCAAATTTACCGAATTTTCATTACTAGTGATTACTATATTGTCCAATTTCTACTGTACACTCTTTAACCCTTATCCTTGAGTGGCCTCTTGGCCTTGATAATGTGGTGATGCCTGTGTAAAAAAAAAAAAAAAAAAAGAAAAAAAAAACTCTAAGCAGAGGAATTATCACATTTTTGCATATATTTCAAGCCTGGAAAAAAGATAAGCAAAGCAAAAAAATCCGATGTTTTTACTATGCAAAACAAAAAAAAAAAAAAAAACAGCTACAGAAACTTGTATAAAAATATGATCATGATCACATTAGGATGCTTGAGCCGGCTCTCTCCAACAAGTTGACCACGTCTCAAACACTAGCTGACAAGGCACAGCGATTCAAGGCTGCTTCCGTTATGAGTGCAAGCCATAAGCAATTCCAGCTACGGACCTCGTAAAGGTTAGCGTCCAGAGTCAGCTCAGCATCCTGTTTCACTGTCCTGAACCAAGTTTTGAGTTATACAATGCTCGGCATTGCCCGGAGGTGTGTGTTGAGAAAAAAAACAAAAAAAAAACTTGTAATTTGTTTATTTACACTTGAATATTGGCGGTTACATTGGCTAAAATATTGTAAAAATAACACTCAAGATGAGAAGAGATTAGTGTTATTTTTACAACGTTTCGATATAACCTCCGACCTTCTTCAAGTGTATCTTATCAAAACCAGGGCTCTTTCTGTCGAACTAGAAATCTTTTTGTTGAACTCTGGAATCTGC
>NC_136522.1:16204514-16237014 GCF_053919585.1 Euprymna scolopes | reverse complement strand
CATTCCAATTCTTTAATTCAGCTTTCGTGACATTATCGCTGACAATCGATTAGAGTAGACGTCAATGAGAATCAAGTATTGTCGGGCATTTTTATGCAGGATTAGTCATTTCTTTTATATTCTCAAAAGTGTCTATCGTGGTCGATTAATCAAACAAGACCCACAAAAATAATGTGCCTCATAATACGATACAAGTTAAAATCTACGAAAATCTCTAAATATGATTATTTTGTGCAGAATACTTTTTGTGGACAAGACGATATTTAAATTTCTTTTTAAACAAGCATTTTTTTTTTTTTTTTTTTTTTTTTTTAGATGTTCACGCTATCGTGCGAATATACAGAGCGATAACTACCATACTCTTAGAATTTGAAGGCGAACTGCAAACAACTTTAACTGATTTCGAATAAAACTCTTGATGGAGTCATCTCCCTTTGTTGTTTAGCCTTTTAGTCCACAACATGGCGGTTGTCGATTTGTCAAAGTTCGATTACTGAATGTTTAAAGGAAAAGATATTTTCATTTTCTTCACAATACAATTCTCGTTTATATAATTGAACATTTGGTCGCATTCTCACAATGCATTTATCAAGTGGTGCGTCATTTTTTATATTAATGCACGAATTTGATAGTTTTGCGAACTGCTTGCAATCGGGGTGAGAATCGCACACCTTATCACAGGATTGTCCGTCCAAATTGGCCATTATTTCTACACCGCATAAATCCGGCCAATTGTACTCCTCCCAGTTCATCAGTATCCATCTGTAAACTGAAATTATAGAAATAAAACCAAAAATGATCAACGTTTTCTACGAATTCTCTTTGACTATATTGAAAAAAAAAAAAAAAGTATAAGAAGGATTTAAAAAAAAAAAAAAAGAATTTATTGGACAGATAAACAATGAAAACAGATAATTGCAAGAGAAATGGTGTAAGGGAGATAACTCAGTTTTTTTTTTTTTTCTTAAACAAGCTTTTTTTAAATTATTTTAGAATTATTTTGGAGATAAGTAAATTTTATAATTTTTTATTTAATTATTTGGAATTATACTCATCTTCTAGAACATCTTCTAGTCCAAATATAATTAAAGAAAATACAGATAAAAAAAAAACGGGCCCCAACTCTAATTAGGCCTCGTTTCTTAGTGTTTTGTCCGAATGAAATGAAACTTTGGTCATAACTAGTTTATTATATTCAAAACATCACATCAAAATATTAGGGTCTTTGGCCCTTTTTTTTTTTCTCCGTTGACTGTAAAATGCTCAGAAAAACAATTGAATGTCCTCTGTTTTTTTTTTGGGGGGGGGGGATCACCCTGTATATACAATTTACTCATTTCCAAATAATTCCAAACTCTTTCAATAATATAACAATCGGTACGGACCCGACAATTAGAAGAACAATTAGATTTATAAGACCAAAAAATCCAACATTGATTGCCCTCCGGGGCCCGTGGTGCAATGGATAGAGATGCGGAATATCTACGATTCCAGGTGAGTATTTTCTAGAGGTAGCGGTTTCGATCCCACCCAAAGCCGGTCAGAGGATTAGTTGACCAAACAGTGGTGAGATAACAACAGCTACTGAAGGCAGCAATTGCTGTGGATGTAGTTGGAGGATTCGACATTTCATATCACGTCACGGTTAATCTGACGAAGGCCACAAGAATAATTGGCCGAAACGTCGTGAAAACAACAACTAGAAGATGGTAACAATAGTCCAAATAATTTTTTTTTGATTAGCTTTTTCGAGTTTGAGAAAATATATTTTACTTTGGTCAGAATATAAGACCAGAAAATCAATATTTATCAAGAGTCCGGTTCTTTGTGAGGGTGTTTGCGAAAGGCTTGTCTCAGGAAATTCCTTACGACCGGATTTTATCCCAGGAAATTGGCGGGAGTCATAAATAGTTGAAAAGTTGGCCCCAATTTAGCGTTCCTTCTCAGAGTTGATTTCATAACTGCAGCTATGATGCTATTAGCGTCTATTTATAGTTAGGTGAATTGGAAGCTTTTGGAATTTCCAATATGGAACACCAGAACTTTCTAGAGCCCTCGGAAAAAAGAACACTTTTCAGTTCTATTTTTAAATCTCTCTCAAAATGCTTAAAGACAATCTCTTTATTTGCTAATTGTAATGTAATGTATTTTAATAGTAAAAGTTTTACATTATTATATATTATATAATATATTTAATATCATGATAAATTATAATACTAATTTTATATTATTACTGGCAGTTCTGCCCGGCTTTGCTCGGTCCCTATGTACTGTTCATAAGGTTATGTGCATGTATATATATTAAAAAGTAAATAATGCCTTTCTGTATAATAGTCTTCCTTAACTACCATAGAGAAAAGACAGACAGACATTTTCACTTTATATATATATATATATATATATATATATATATATATATATATATATATATAGAGAGAGAGAGAGAGAGAGAGAGAGAGAGAGAGAGAGAGAGAGAATGATAGATAGATAGATTGGATGCAATGTATAGTAATGATTTAAAAAGTATTAAAAAAGACTCATGCGCCACCACCGAGAATCGAAACCAAAACGTTTTGCCCCTGCCGTCAATGACTGGGTTATGAAAACATGTTTACTGCAAGGCTAAAAATTAAAATATGAATCAATAGCTACTACGTTATGCGTTCGTAATGCCAGCGTTCGACCTTCACCTGGGAAATTTCATTTTTTTTAATTTTCACACTTTTGCACCGATTTTTCCGAGCTAAAACCCAAATATTAAGTTTTGCATGCATTCAAATACCTTATATATGAAGTTTTATGTCTGTAGACCAAAAACTCTTGGAGGAGTTTGGTAAGCAAAATTTGTTAAACAAAAATATATATGCATACAGAAATATATATGAAAACAATTTTCTGTTTATTATAAACTTTTTTACGCAAATATTATGCAAGTATAAATCATGTAGAATATCTGCATGAATATAATTGCATGTAATAATTAACTAAAGATGATCATACCATTAGAAAACCGAAAAAAACTAATAGGTAATTAATTAAAATGAATTTTTTAAAGAATATGCAAATTAGCAAGATCTTTTGCGGATGAATGCAGTTCCACAACCCATATATAAGAAAATGGTATTTTCTTTTAAAGGAAATGGAAAAGAGGGTTTTAATATGAATATCAATACACACAAAAGAAAAACGAATTAATAGGAGTATAGAATATATATATATATATATATATTATATTTATATTAGATTTATATTATTATTTATGTAAGAAATGGTAATTTCTTCATTTTTAAAGAGGAAAAATGTCCTCGTATGATATTTCTTCCCTTCAAAGTAAAACGTTTGGAAATATAGATTTCCAAACTTTTAACTTGATATAAAAGAGTTCAGATAAAATTTTTGGATGTGAAAGCATACATTTAGCTCAGACATAGAAATATACATTCTCATGGTGTTTTTTTTTTGTTTTGTTTTTTGTACTTCTCTAAAGAGATGCAATAAATAGAAAGTTTTTTAAAAGATTTTGTCGTTGTTCATTTTTGTAATCTTTTTCTGTGAATGAGAAATAATCAATGTGACAATAAAACGTATTGTGTTACTGTGTACGTTTTCAGAGTCCCAAGTTTTTTTTTTGGGGGGGGGGCGTTTAAATTAAAAGATATATCAAAATTTGAATTTAACTTTAAGTATTATGGTATCTGTTCAGTACACATTTACCTATAAGTATGGCAAACCACTTATAATTCAATGGCTGTAGGCTTTTTTTTTTTTTTTTTCAAAATTAAACAATTATAAACAGAACGACACACAGAAATCTATCTATATTTTTTTCATTTTAATATACTTTCATAGAAATGTTTCTGCTATGCCACAAAAACTATTTTTTTTTACGTCACAAGTGTCACGCTCATAAATTAATTCCATAGCTAATATAACATACTGACCCAACGAGTCACGGGTAGTCTAGTATGTGTGTGTGTGTGTGTGTGTGTGTGTGTGTGTGTGTGTGTGTGTGTGTGTGTGTGTGTGTGTGTGTGTGGAATGGACTCTCCCGTCGATTTCAACGCATGAGCTTCTACTACAACTTAGTTGCTCGGAAAGCTACGCAAATGATTTTTTTTTTATAGTGGTGAAGGCTTTGTGTAGAACCAACCACTTTTTGGTATTACTGTATTACTGCTGCTAACCTTTGTCGGTGCAGATGACTGCCATAGGACAGAGTACACAGCCGACCACAGGTTTTTACATCAGAGTTTCCTTCTCTTAGATGAGATGCATGTCTTAACAAAGACTGGGGGGGGGTGCATCTCTCTCAGTGAATTAATGCCGTGTTGAGTTATAGAAATTTCCAGATTGGTATCTGGGGGCGCATAATATATATACATATATATATATATATATATATATATATATATATATATATATAAGCTAAAAAAATGTCCTCGTATGATATTTCCTCCCTTCAAAGTAAAAGTTTTGAAATATAGATTTCAAAACTTAACTTTTAACTTGAGATAAAAGAGTTCAGATAAAATTTTTGGATATGAAAGCATACATTTAGCTCAAACATAGAAATATACATTCTCATGGTGTTTTTTTTCTGTTTTTTTGTACTTCTTCAAAGAGAAATACATGCAATAAATAGAAAGTTTTTTAACAGATTTTGTCGTTGTTCATTTTTGTAATCTTTTTCTGTGAATGAGAAATTAATACATTTCATACATATACACTTTTAATTTTGTTATTTTTAATATTTTTGTGTGTGTTCTATTTATATCAATACAGGCAATAAATATATTTTATACTAGCATGGGTATCCGGCATTGCCCGGGTATTTGGAGGTGTGTGTTGAGCAAAAAAAAAAAAAAAGTGGTAGTAGGAAGGCAGGCTCGAACCCGTACCTCGAAGGAGGAAAAGAACGGGGAAAAAAACGTGACGTCTTTGCTGTTACGACCACCATCAAACCGGAAGTGGCGTAGGTTTAAATAAAGGCTAGACAATCGAAAAGGGGGGATAACTTTCGAAAATATCGGCAAAAAAAGCAACCCCTCCCTGTAAAAAAGTGCCCAGTTGAGGGTGAAGAAATTAATGTTTTTAGCCAATTTTTCAATATTTGTCGTCTGAAGGGTCGAGCTTCAAAATGATACTGATCTTGTGAAAATCTGTCGCCTCTGTCGAAAGTTTTAGGCAGACATGCAAACACACATACATACATACATACATTTATATATTGGTAGTTCAAATTTTCGACCCAAACCGATTAAAAAGCTTGCCCAATCTCTGATTACCCTTTATGTAAAATTTCAAATGTTTAGACCAGAAATTGTCTGAGTAATTTGTTAGAGACCGCAGAGGTCAATTTTTTTTAAATTTGATTCCTTATTATGCCCCCTTAAAATTTATTGTTTTGGGCTCAAATCAAGTTATTAAGTTAGATCCATGTCCAAGGAACCTATATCTAAAATTTCAATAGTTTACACCCAAAATTGTCAGAGTTCTCAAATGTCAAATCGTTGAACTTTGACCCCTTATTAGCCAAATTTCTGGCCGAAAACGGATTACAAAGATTTTCCCAAATCTCAGTACCCTGTATATCAAATTTATAAAAACATAAAAAATAGATAGAAAGTTTTTTCAAAGTTTTCGTCATTGTTCATTTTTGTCCTTTTTTGTTTCTGTGAATGAGAAAGTTGGGTATTAGTACATTTTATACATTTTTAATTTTGTCATTTTTAATATTTTGTGTGTGTGTGTTCTGTTTATGTCAATACATGCAATAAATATATTTTATAAATATACAATTTTTATTTTATTTATTTATTTGATAATGTTATTTGTTTGTCAAAGAAAAAATTGTGTCCTAGACAGAGCATCAGCAATAATGTTGTCTATGCCTTTCATGCGTTCGATTATAATATTGTATTCTTGTACAGCATAATCACGTTGACACACCGGTTCCCCTCAGATCACCGAAGTTAAGCAATGTTGAGCCTGGCTAATACCAGATGGGTGGCCATTTGGGAATTCTAGGCGCTGTGTGTGCTCTCCGTTCATCTCGGCATTGTCTCTAGTCGTCCTGAACCTTCACTTTCCACTGGTATTCAACAATGTCGATTAAGGATAGATGTGGTTGGAGATTGTGCAACTCTTGCCACAAAAATTTCACGTGCAGGCACCCACCTTACAGTGGGTATCCATAGTCTGTCATGATTGAAGAAAGCCTTTTTAAAATTCTTGTAGGAATAGAACTCCATCTTGTAGGCGTCTGATTTTTATTGATCATCTTGAAAGGAAATGGATTAGTGTTGATTAGAACAGAACGTACAGTCACATTGAGATAAAATTCAAAGTGTTAGACATCACCACTTATCAAGGCCAAGAGGCTACTCGAGGATAAGGGTTAAAGAGTGTACAGTAAAAAAATTGGACAATATAGTAATGGAAATTCGGTAAATTTGTTAAGGAAACGGTTCATCAAAAACTTGTTTACGTTAGACTTGAAGACAACCATATTGTAGTCAGCTGGAAAGCAGAAAAACGGAAGACAATTTCATAGGCGTGCAGTTCTAAGAAAGAAGCTTTGCTCATGGAATCTACGTTTAGGTTTCAGCACAGATAAAGAGTGGAGGAAACTAGTGATAGTGTTTTCTGCTAGATGGGTGTGTCTTGTGAAAGTTTGGCGAGGCGGGGGGACCATAGAATGGAGCTCAGCCGAGCACCTGCCATGAAAATAACGATAAAGCAACATCTCTTCTGTGAGAAAGAGGTTCCAGGGAAGAGAAAAGGGCATCCCCCACTAAGCCACGAAGTCTATTTTGAACTCTATCAAGGCAAGATAAGTCCTTTCTAGCAGCTCCTGCTCAGATGTGGCAACAGTACTCCATCCTTGGACGTACTTGGCTCTTATATAGATAGAGAATTGCATCAGCAGTGAGATATCTACTGGATCGATAGAAGGATCCCACCATTTTTCCAGTGGCCTTGGCAACAGTTTTAATGTATGTGTTCCATTTAAGATCAGGAGTAACGGTCAAGCTCAGAAGTTTGTCAAAACATGAGGCCTCCCCAAGACGAGAGCCATTCATTTCAATTGATGCCAGATGGGGGATCAGAGCGTTGATGATGTAAAGATAAAAGCTTGGTTTTAGATGCATTAAAAGTAACAAGCCGCCTCTTTCCCCATTGTACCACTTGCTCAAGATCAGAGGAGAGAGAATCAGAGAGAACTTGGTCGTTTACGGTCTTAGATGTGCTACCATAGATAGTAGTGTCATCAGCATAAATGTCTAACAAATGATGTAAGGGTGTGATTTGGAAGATCATTAATATAGATCAGGAAGAGAGTTGGGCCCAGGATGGACCCCTGAAGGACTCCAGCATTAATACTGTGAGCTTCTGATTTCTGCCCATCAACCACTACTCTTATGAACCTATCAGAGAGAAATTATTTAATAATTGAGAAGACATTTCCAGCTATACTGAAGCTGGAAATCTTGTGAAGTAAACCTTTATGCCATACTCTATCAAAGGCCTTTGATATGTCAAGAGCAATTGCCCTAGAAAGGCAGCCTCCGTCGAGAGATTCACTAATCCTATGAGATATAACTGTAAGCATATCTGCTGTAGATCTAGCAGAACGGAAACCATATTGCATGTCACTAAGAAGGTTATTTTTGCTAAGATGGTTGATTACTTCTCTATTTAACACAGATTTAAGAAACTTACTCATGACACGCAAGAGACTTATTGGCCTGTATTGTGAGGGAGATGAGCAATCACCTGAATTCTTAAATACAGGGCATACTGATGAGATTTTCCAGGGTGATGGGAAGCAATTCTCCTTAAGACAACGTTTAAACAGTTTTGTAAGGATGGGCACAAGTTCTGGTTGAAGTCTTTTGAGTACCACAACTGGAATACCGTCAGGGCCGGTTGCTTTACTGGAATCAAGGTTTTTGATTAGCTTGGCAACATCACGTACAGATATTGTATATCACATAGCATGTTTTCTGATACAGGAGGAAATATTGGAGGTTGGCAGGCTTGGTCGCAAAGGTTAGAATTAGCTGCAAATTTCTTGGCAAAGAGTTTGGTTTTGTCTGATGCTGACGAGATTACCTCAGGTCCGTTTATGAGAGTTGGGATAGAGCACACGCTTCTGTTCAGGATTCTGTTTGCTATTTGCCAAAACTGGTGGGAACCAAGCCGCTGCTCAGCTATTTGGACTTGACAGACTGAGCATACAATTCTCTTGCGTTCTTTATTACTTTTTTACAGTGGTTGCAGGCAGTTCTAAAAGCGGCTTTAGTCTCAGTAAATCTATTACGTTGCAAGCAATGGAAAAAGTGATTTCTATGCGCAATGGTAGCAGCACATTCTGGAGAGAACCACGGCTGGCTGTTAGGTTTTTGCTGGAATTTTTTCGAGGGTATGAAACGGTCCATACCTACAATTAACCATTCTGTCAGGTCTGATACTATTGAGGACACATCCTTTTTAAACATGGAACGCAGAGATAGATCTGATATAAATGTGCGGAAGCTATCCCAGTCAGCCACAGAATATCGATATACTATACAATGGAGAGGTACATCTGGGGACTTATTACATTTCATTTTTATCTTAACTGATACAACTGAGTGGTCGGAAGATCCAAGTGGAGACAGAACAGAAGCTGAACACAGTTCAGGGCAAGTTGTGAGAAAGAGGTCTAGGAGACTTGCATACTGGCCGTCAGTATCGGGAACACGGGTGAGTTCGTGAACAATCTGAGTGAAGTCATAAGCAATGGAGAAATCATAACAGAACCTTCCCTCATCATCGGTCTTGTTTGAGTGACAACCATTCCACAGTGTGAACATTGAAGTCTCCACAGACATGAATATTAGCTGAAGGATAAGCAGATAGGGTGTAGTCAATTTTCTCAGATATGCTTTTAAAGATAGTAACTCCACTGTTGTGGGGGCGATAGAGAGCAAATATAAATGCAGTAGTTTTGAGCTAGTGCAACCCGGAAGCACATATAGGGTAAGTTAGGATCTTCTCTGGAGATGTCCCTACCACATGGAAAGCCATCTTTTATATAGGCACATAAAGTTACAATAAGTTACAATAAGTTATGCTTCTGTAAAGTCTGTGTTTCGGGACAGATGTTAGAGGAACTTATAGAAAATGATAAACGTAAGATTTGTTAGCATTGCATTGATGAAGAAAAAAGTTTATCCATTTCGTCAGAATCCAGGGCTTGGTTGGGGGGGGGCGTATTGGATCACTGTTTTATTTTCTTCTTTAGTAAAAACACTTACAAACAGACACGCCTGTTACCCTAGAACATAAGAATTAAAAACAGTGCAGCCAACCTAGAAAATAATATGACGAATGTACAGGTAAAGTTTGACATTTCCAAGTAACCATACGTACCAACAGGTTTGGAACAAATAAACCCAAATGCCTGACCTACACATAGGATACCTGTGAGCAAGGTTGTTGTGTCAGTTTTGTGCAAAGCAATACAATTGTCGTTGGAATTAGGTTCACCAGGTTCTAACCAATCATTGGGACAACAGTTTCTTCCATCGAGCCATTGGAAACCTGAAAAACACATTACATATTTGTTGTATTCAACACGGAGCCAAACATGCAATATATTGTTGGTCGTTTTTTTAAGACATGCAACAATTTCGGCCTGATAATTAATCCAAAGAAGATCGAAGTAATGTACCAGTTTGCTCCTGGAAAAAAGATATGTCGAGACTCAGATCTCAATTCGTGGAACCAACCTAAAAGTTGCGGACAAGTTCACTTACTTGGCCAGTATTCTGTCAAGGGCAGTACACATAGATGATGAAGTTGATTACAGAATAGCCAAGGCTAGTGCTGCCTTTGGACGTCTCAGAACCACTGTGTGGGAGCGTAGAGGAATTCGGCTGCAGACTAAACTTCAAATATACAAAGCTGTGGTTCTTACCATGTATGATTGTGATACTTGGACTGTATATGCCAAACAAACGGAACCATTTCCATATGACCTACCTATGTAGATTGTTGAAAATCAAATGGCAACACAAGATACCAGACAGGGATTTTAGCCTGGTCAAACCTTCCATCAGTACACACCATGTTACAGCAGTGCCAGGTGCGTTGGGAATGTCATATATACTGCATGCCTGATTCAAGGCTCGCAAAACTCCTCCTTTACGGTGAACTGTTCAAAGGATAAAGGTCCGCAGGAGGACAATGGAAACAGTTCAAGAACAATCTAAAGATTTCCCCTCAAAGAGTTTAGTTTGTATTCTAACTCATGGGAAAAGTTAACCCGACAGATGTTCCTGACATGCTGCAATTCACAAAGGGGCTACAATTCCTGAATCTGCACGCAATGAAGAACGCAAGATAAAATGTGACATTAGAAAAGAGCAGTCAACACCTCAAATACAGAATTATCCTACCATTGTCCAAGATGCAGGAAATTCTTCAGCGTTTGAATCGGTCTAACAAGCCATCTTCGAACGCACAGAACAATTGCATGATCATGGTCATCTTCACAAGCGATGGACGAACATCATTCATGAACGGAGGAACTAGATGAAAGATGAATTAAAAAAGTGCTCGGTACTAAAATGGGTGACCATTTGCGAATACTTATCTCGGCATGGTTTCCAGCCAATCTTAAGCGTCTCCTTGCCACTGGATCTAAGCAGTACCGATTAAGGAGAGATGTGGTTGGAGATTGTGCAACCGCTGCCTCACAATTACATGCGCAGCTGAACAGAGGCACACACCCACCCACACACACACATATATATATATATATATATATATATATATATATATATATATATACTAGCATTTCAACCCGGCGTTGCCCGGATGTTTGGATGTGTATGTTGAGCAAAAAAAAAAAAAGTGGTAGTAGGAAGGCAGGCTTGAACCCGTACCACGAAGGAGGAAAAGAATGGGAAAAAACCTGATGTCTTTGCTGTTACGACCACCACCAAACCAGAAGCGATGTAGGTTAAAATTAAGGCTAGACAATCGAAAGGAGAGGATTAAAAAATATCGACGAAAATAGCGACCGCCCCTGTTGAAAAGTTGAAGATATTAATGTTTTTAGCCAATTTTTCGATATTTGTCATTTGAAAGGTCGAACTTCAAAACGATACTAATCTTGGTCAAATCCGTTGCCTCTGTCGAAAGTTTAAGGCAGACATACAAACATATATTTATATATTGGTAACTAAAAATTTTCGACTCAAACCAATTAAAAAGCTTGCTCTCTCTCTGAATACACTTTATGTAAAATTTCAAATGTTTAGACCAGAAATTGTCTAGGTAATTTGGTAGAGACAGCAGAGGTCAAATATTTTTAACTTTGACCCCTATTATAACCCCTTAACATTTATTTTTTGGGGCTTAAATCAAGTTATTAAGTTAGATCCATGTCCAAGGAACCTGTATCTAAAATTTCAAATGTTTAGACCCAAAATTGTCGGAGGAGTTTGGTAGTCGAGCTGGATATTTGTTCCATTTTCTTTATGCACATTTTATCTTTCTTTTAATAATATATTGGAATTCTTTCCCATTTCCTTGTACCCATTTGTGAATTATTCCACGGATTTCTGCCTTTTGGATTACTTTGGATCATCTTCCAATTACGTGGTTCCCTTGGATTTTACTTGTGCGAATGGAAATTTAACTAACTTTCTTGGATTCTGCATCTTTGGATTTTACCGTCATTGGAAATTTTACTCATCACCAGACTATCCATTGACGTGAAATCACTTTTTTATTCACCCTATTCCCTCTGCTTCACTTTTTGTTATCAAACTTGTAGTTTCATTTAATACTTGTGCAAGCAAAATCCGATCCCGCATTTTGCTAAATCTTATCCTCTGATGAGAAGGAAAGTATTTCTTCGAAACTCTGCGGATTAAGGACTATCCCTTTATTTAGTGTTTCCTTTTTAAAATTAAATATGTTTTTAACTCTTTTTCAAAGTGTTTTTTAACATGTTTTATTCACTACTTGTTCTTATTATAAGCTCTATCTCCTATTTGGTTTTATCAAGTTTTTACATCTGGTTGAGATTACTTTATAAATATTAATTCTTTAATATTAATAATATACTTTAGTTTTGCCATCTTGGATCATTTTGGTAAACTTAACTGTAATTCTTATTTTATATATATATATATATATATATATATATATATATATATATATATATATATATATATATATATTAGGCGCAACAGGTTACTAAATAAAACACTAAAGTGCCCAGTTACACCTGGTTACAAGTGAAGTTCGAGATGGTTTGGCTCGAACACCCACAAAAGTCTAACGGTGCAGTCTCAGCCTGTTCCACGATAAGCTTGATTTGATGCTGCGGCCCGGATGCTGGATGCAGTAGGTTTGACGATCCTTTCTCGTTGGCTGTTCGCTGAAAAAGATCACTTCAATACGGTTTTCTGACTTTGAAGTTAAATCACTCGTTAATAAACGGTGAATGATCGACGTGGACGCTGGTTTTCAGTTTTCCTTATAAGGATTAATTATAAGGATTAATTATAAGGAGTAATTATAAGGATTAATTATAAGGATTAATTATTACAGAATAAAAAAATAATCTATGTACACTTATTCACAGGAAAAATAAAAATTTTAAAATATTGATTATATTTGCTACTTTCTGGCAGTTTTCAATAGTTATTTAATGGGGCCTTTTTCTTGTTTTAGTAACCGATTCCCCTTGCATATCGGTCAGTGAACGGTGTTTTCACACGGGGGTGTGGGACCGGTGAATGATAACGCGAGCTCTCAATTCCGACTCAACAAAAACTCTCTCTGAACTCAAAAAACTAACTGAAGTTTCCTTGCTCTGCAGTGCCTTATAAATGGAGGGATGGCGTGAGGTTTGGCTGGTTTAGGGTTCTATCCAACCAATCTCTGCTCCTCGCGCCATAATCTGGTTTGCCCTGATTGGATAATTAGCCATATCACACACGCCTATTCGCTAGATGAAATTTTGTCTGCGACCAACATTTCCATCGACTATTTTCTAATGCACCGGACGACTCTCGGCCGTGACCTTTGAACTTTAAGGTCACTTCTAGGCTAAACATGGCTGGGTAGTCAAAATAATAATCAATATTGTTTAATATTCCCAAATTTGTTTTTTTCTTTACAAAGAAAACGTCTTTCAAATCCACGATCAAGCCCCTTCTTTTATAACCAACAGGGTTACCTGATATTCCCCCGGGATTGTCATCTAAATAAAAATCTTTTTCAGCTTTCATTAGCACCCTTCTGGGGCTATTTTCAACCATTGTAGCTGGTTGGGTCACAATATATTAGTGTTGGGACGATTAATCGGAACACTTTGGGTTATCAGAATCGGTATCGGAATCAGAAAAATGTGAGCCTAATTTCCGATTCCAAAACGATTCTATTAATTTTTACTTGATATTAGACAATGATAAACACGGCACATTTTTTTACATTGATTCACATAACTTAATTTATTTCTTTTATTGGTCAAAACCAGACCTATTATTCGTATGCGAAACTGACATTGGACATGATTATATATATTTTGGTAGGGAGGAAATGACATAGAGAGAGAAATATAACCCGTTTTACAGTATTATTTAGGTCAATCATGCATTATAAGTGCTATTTCTAAACTGATTACAGCAACAAAATAAAAATACAGATCTATATTATACTCGTATAGCGACAAAAAATAAACATGACATTGTGAATTTTTAATTCAATCAACACTTTCAAAAAATATAACAATGATAATATATATTTTGATAGGGTGGAAAGCGAGAGAGAGAAATATAACCCGTTTTACAATATTATTTAGGTCAATCGAGCGTTAGAAATTGTATTTCTACACCGATTAAAGCGACGAAATAAACGGATCTTTGCAAATTTATAAGTAAATCCACACCTTTTAAAATATTGTAAATTGATTACATATATATCCAAAAAATGTAATAAACCGATTATATATATTTTGGTAAGGAGGAAATGACATAGACAGAGAGAAAAATGTAAGCAGTTTTACAGCATTATTAAGATCAATAACGCATTATATGTGTTAATTCTAAACCGATTATAGCCACAAAAAAATTAACAGATCCTTGTGAATTTATAAGTCAATCCATACTTCCAAAAAATAGAATAAAGAGATTATAAATTTTTGGTAGGGAGGAAATGAGATAGCGAAAGAGAAAAATATAAGCCATGTTACAGTATTATTTAGGTCAATAACGCATTAAAAGTGTTATTTCTACACAGATAAAACGACAAAATAAATAAGAAACAGATCATTGTGAATTCATAAGTCAATCAACGCAACCATAAAAATATAACAAAAAAAATAAGCCGTGTTACAGTATTAATTAGGTCAATCACGCGTAATAAGTGTTATGTCTATACCGATTTGAGTCACAAAAAATAAATAAACAGATCATTGTGTATTTATAAGTCAATCCTCACCTCCAAAAAATATGATAAAATGATTATATAAATTTTGGTAGGGAAGAAATGACATATCGAGAGAGAGAAATATAAGCACTTTTTACAGTATTACAGAGAAAAAATTCTATTAAATTGCACTTTTTGTACAATTTAATAGAATTTTTGTCTCTGGTCTTATAATTTTGATCATGTGTAAAAAACCTAATTTAATAAAAATGTAAATTTTAAAAATAAATCTTTGGAATGTAGCTTTTTGTTTCCATAACTTTTAGATTATATTATGGGTAACCTTAGTCGGAAGAGTTAAAAATCTATGCTTAAAAAATGTTTCTATTTTAAAGATTTTTAAGCGGTCTTAAATTTTTGATCAGCAGTGTATAAAACGTGTTAGATCAATCACGCGTTATAAGTCTTATTTCTAAACTGATTAAAGCGATAAAATAAATTAGCAGATCATTGTGAACTTATAAGTCGATTCACACTTCCAAAAAATATAATAAACCGATTATATATTTTTTGGATGGGAGGAGATGACATAGCGAGAGAGAGAGAGAGAAATATATCCCGTGTTACAGTATTATTTAGGTCAAGTGACACATGCGAACAAAACACCCTTAAGACTTCAATTTTTCTGATGAATGTTATTTTAAAAAGTTGACCTTACAAATGTATATAATTGTATAGTTGGAACGTATTAGACTGAAAAATTTTCCGTTCTACCCACTTTCTTCAAAAACTTACATGAAATCAACGAATATAATTTCCTTTATTTTCGATATAACAAAATGTAAAATTATTGCGTTCTCTATAAAAAGAAAGTCTAAAAAATATACATAAAATCCAAATGTGTATTCTTATGTAAAATTAAAAGAGTTAGACAATATTAACTCCATAGCCTCCTCAACCTTTGTGACCTACATTATGATGATTAAAAAATATTTATTATTAATCTCAGTTTGCTTAAAAGGAAAATTACATATTGATAAAATAGTCTGCGTGTGTTATTTTGTGTCACACTTACACCTTTTTCTTCCATTGTTATGACATTTTATTTCTTGTAAAGAAAAAACTTATCAACAATTTTTCATAATTTGGATTCCGGTTTATATTATAGCTGAGGGAGCTCAAGTTATATATATATATATATATATATATATATATATGTGTGTGTGTGTGTATTTATATACTTTTATATATAGATATATATAAATGTATGTATATATAATATATATATAAATACATATATGTATAAATACAGATATATATATAAATTTATATATATCTATATATATTATATATATTTATACATATATATATGCATATATATAGTAGCGTTCGTGTGTGTACAACTACCAATCACCAAAGAAATATAAAGGCCATATGTGTGTACACCTCTCCTGGTCAAGAAATATGAATGCCCATATTAGGATACTTCTGTCAAAGGAGACATTATATTGTATACGGACTTTTAATATATAGCATTCTTTAAACCACTTTTTCATTACTGAGTTACGGTCATTAACATATCACATTAAATGGAATCTATTTAAATAATTACCTCGATGACATTACTTATTCGACATAATAGCTTTGTTTGAAGTGTACTAATTAAAAAAATGTTAATATTTTAGTTTATTTAAATTTAAAGTTATTTTTGATTTAATTTATTTTATCTGAAATCTAAAACCGTTTTATTTTCAAACCAAAAACCAGAAAACCAAAAGGGGAAATAACTGTGATAGCTTAATTTAAAAAATGTTTTAACGGAGCACGTTATTAAATATTTCTTGATTTTGTTTTCATTTCGAAATATTATTCTAAGCTGAATTATTTTTTTTTTATTTTAATTCGGAGGATATTTTTTTCACTTATTCTTAATTTTTAGGTAACCTTTTTTATTTGTTAGAGAAAAATAATTAAAACTAAGGTCCTCATTTACTTGCATCCTCACAAGGGCAGAGTTAGTCACAGAGACACATGTGAACAAAATTCATCATCCCCTGCTCTTTTTGTTTATTGTTTATAAAATTTAATCGGTGTTGCCCAGGATTTATTTTTCTTTTGATTGATTTTACTTTTCTATATAAATTTAACGTAAAATGAGAACCCACTTTTTGGACACAAAGCGTTCAACCAGACATGTCATCTCTAGCATTTTTTCAAGTTTGGCGATCGATGGGGGGGGGGATAAAACATGACAAATGCAAAACATTTTAGTTTGTTTGTGGTGGGGGCGGGAATTACAATTAAAACATAAAATAACGATATATCTAATTAATTTTTATTAAACCATTCTGTACTTTCACCTAACAATTTTATAAACAGAACGAACCCCAAAATAGGACAAAATCATTTTTTAGGGAGGGAGGGGGGGTGATCACATTAGAAATATAAAATCACGATAATGTCATTTAATTGTTTTTGAAATTAATTTTTGGTAGATCTTTTTTTCTATTTTTTTGCGATTGCACGGCCATTCACTGCTATTTTTATTGAAATAAAAGTTGTAATGATTTATTTTTAATTATCTTTTCTTTGTTGGTGATATTTCAAGTGCTCAATATCCGGAGAATAGTTTCTTCTCTGCCGAAATATCTGGTGGAGAGGGTATCACATACTTCTTTTTGGGGGCGATTACATTTACATGTTTTCATCCGTCCTTTCATTTTTGTTGTGGGAGTATCCACGTTGCCCATGATGAAAATAATTAGTATACCGGTGCGTTTCAGACAGAACTTCATGTTAACCCAGGCAACGCTGGGTACCCATGCTAGTATATATATATATATATATATATATATATATATATATATATATATATATATATATATATATGCATATATATATATGCATATATTTATATATATATTTTTATATATATATGCATATATTTATATATTTATATATATATATATATATATTTGTATATATATATTTATATGTGTGTGTGTGTGTGTGTGTGAAGTCACAACTTAATACATAAGAATCGATAGAAAATTGACTCTATAATAATATATACGAAATCTGCAGCAATTATAATATCATATTTAAGCGTATTTTACGAACGGGATACACCGAGCGTCCCTGCTAGTGATTCTATGATTGTCTTCAAGCAGGAAAAAATATGAAGTTCAATAGTTTTAAACTACCACTGAGAATTTTTGCATAAATTTACCTTGGCTATTATCAACTTACCTAAACTTACTTTGATTATTATCCATAGTGCTTGAAAAAGGTGTGTTTATGACAACAAACGAAATCCTCCGCTCTATGGGACAGATTGAATGTAAGCAATGGATAGTTGCAATCTGGAGGTATCTTGCATCTACCCAGATACTTAACTAATACATACAATGCATATTTGAATCAATTCTTATTTTATTTATGCCGTTATATTTATTTATTTACGAGTGAACGAATTACTTCAACCAGGTCATAAACGATTAAACACACATAAAATTATGCGATATTTGTATAAATATCTTTTGTTCCTTACATTAAAAACTTGCATTGTATAATTCAATAACTTGAGTGTTATTTCTTCCGCTCGTCACACCAATAATTTCCTGGGTAAGGTTTACACTGTTGTCCAAACTTCCAACTTCCAAACTTCCGTATACGTAATGCACCTTCTCTCAACTCCCAACGAACTTCTGCTAATTCAACTTATTTCTTCGAAATCCAACTTCAAAATGAACGTCCCTCTAAATAATCAACCCTCTTTTATCTCCAACCAGGAGCATTTGCATATCGGGTGGTCACATTGCAGGCATATAAAGAGATAAGGCAGCCATTTTTGTTTCTTTCTTCTTCATTCATTTTATTCCACGACCGACCCGTTGAATTATGCACACGTGCTAGTTAGGTATATCGCATACATATTGTATTCAACTTTGCCCTTGTTGGGAGGCAAGCAAATAGCAAACTTTTTTATAAGAATATGGATTCAATTATATTATTTGGATTATTCGAACGATTGCTGACATTTTCAGTGTTATTTTCACGACATTTTGGCCAAGGCTCATCTTGTTGAACTGATAATTTTAAATGGCGTCCCATATTTATTCATAAAGCGTTAAATAGGAAGAATTCTCGCATGTTTGGGAAATTTTAATTTTGCCAATAATTTCTTTTTTTTTCTTTAGCAGAATTGTATCACCCTTTCCACGGGGTGTAGTCTATCATCAGCTGCGGTAAACTTATGTTATTTCAAATTATTGTCGATAAATTACTTTCTTAGAAATGCATGCCTGTGGAACTGTCTTCCGTTTTCCTGCTTTCCAGCTGACTACAATATGGTTGTCTTCCAGTCAAATGTAAACAGGTAATAAACAGTTAAAACTTCAATTTTATCCTATTTTATGAGATCCAAATTCTATGTAGAACATCTTTCAAGAAGAACATTTGAATTGGTGGCAAATCGCGAGATGTCTTTTAACAGAGTTATACCGACCAAACCTCCTTTGAAATTTCAAAGACATTTTTCTTATGAAATGTATATCATATGTATAAGATTCTACGAGGAAGAATCTCTACATTATACTCTGTGTGCTAAATGTCTACGTGATCTCCCCCACCTCTAAGTGACTCACGTGGACAAAGCACTGTTAAAACTTCAAATATGTACATCCAATTTTTCTGATGAGTGTTATTTAAAGAGATGACTTAACAAATGTGTGAATTGTATAGTTGGAAAGAATCAGACTGAAAACGTCGAGCGTGCGATTTTGATTCTACACATCCTCCTTGAAAACAGGTTTAATGAATTTTAACCTTTTGACCCCCATCGACCACAACGACATCCCGCACTAATCGCGCTATTCATAGCATGGATTCAATAACAAGAGCATACATAAAAGATAAAGTTGGTTTTTGGTTGCTTTTGTTTCACGGCATATCAACCCTTTTTTTTTTACAAGGGTGTCACCACTTATCAAGGCCCAGAGGCCACTCGAGGATAAGGGTTAATAGGTATACATTAGTCATTGTGATTTTAGCATAGTAAACAGTGGGAATTTTGAAACTTGGATTACTTAGGGGGACGATTCAATTAGAACTTGTTCACATTGGACTTTTTCTTTTTTTTTTTTTTTCATAGGTATCAACTCATTATCAAGGCCAAGAGGCCACTCAAGGATAAGGGTTAAAGAGTGTACAGTAGAAATTGGACAATATAATAATCATTTTTCAGGTTATTTAATGCCAAATCCAGTGATTTTGAAGAAATAATATCTTGAATCTTTACATTATACTTTGTGTGCTAAATATTTACGTGACCTCCCCCCATCTCTAAGTGACTCATGGGACAAAGCACTGTTAAAACTTTTTTCTGATGAGTGTTATTTAAAGAGATGACTTAACAAATGTGTGAATTGTATAGTTGGAAAGAATCAGACTGAAAACGTCGAGCGTGCGATTTTGATTCTACCCATCCTCCTTGAAAGATGAAAGCTTGGAATATAATTGTCCATTTTGTCCTTCAACATAAGAAAATAGAAACGAAGAACGTTGGTAATATCTTACCAGACTGCGTTCTTTTCGCCGATGCCCTGTAGTATCCTCTGGTAAGATAGTGTGCTAAAGAATCCAACTCTGCCTTGCTTTGAATGGAAAGTAAGTTGGAACCTTTTTGTTGGCATAATTCGATGGCTTTATTTTGTTCGACATCGTTTTCATTCACTTGGAAACACGTTGAATTGATTCGAAACCATTTCTCGAAGCACATGCCTACAAAATATCAAAGTTTCAAAAAAAAAAAAAGAAGATAAATGTTAATTATAAGATTCTAAAGTTGTTAATAAATTGAAACTCCATTTGTTAAATGAATACAATCTAGTTATAAGGTTAAAATCATTATTGTCTCCTCCTTCAAACATGATCCTGAGAAAATTGTTACTCCTGACCCCCGAGTCGAATATTTTAACATGTGTCGCTATATATATAACAAAGAAACGCACAGGTTTTAAACCATTTAAATCATCTTATTAAACATTTAAACCATCTTATAAACATTTAAACAATCTTATTGCCAGATCTGACCTCCTTTCTCCGAGAAGCAAGTTGTGTTGAACGTGGCTCATTGACAGTCGAACATCTATATATATAAAAGTCTATAATATAAATCTCACCTGTCTGTTTAAATGTATGTATGTATGTATGTATGTATGTATGTATGTATGTATGCCTAAAACTTCCGACAGAGGCGACGGATTTTCACGAGACTGGTATCGTTTTGAAGCTCGTCCCTTCAGGTTAAAAATATCGAAAAATTGGCTAAATACATTAATTTCTTCACCCTACATTGGACACTTTTCTACGGGGAGGGGTCGCATTTTTCGCCGATATTTTTGAAAGTCATCCCGTCTTTTTTATTGTCTAGCCTTAATTTAAACGTACGTGACTTCCGGTTTGGCGATAGATGCTACAGGAAAGACGTCACTTTTTTTCACGTTATTTTCCTCCTTTGCGTACGGGTTCGAACCTGCCTTCCTACTACCACTTTTTTTTTTTTTTTGCTTAACATACACCTCCAAACACCCGGGCGACGCCGGGCACCTAGTCTAGTAAACAATAAAACAATTTTTTTTAAGTCCATACATAAAAAAATATTTACTAAACAAAACTCTCGATTTTCATTAAATATTCTCTCTTACACGGGCGATCTGCTGAGTCCATTCGCACAAAAGATGCTGTTATTAAAATAAACAATAAAACAACTTTAGTCGCGGTCGCGATTATTTTTAACAAATCCTTAAAAACTGAGACTTTTTTTCAAACCTGAGTGTCATTTTAAAAGAAAAAAATTTGTAAAATAGAATGAAATAAAATAAAATAAACAAGCTTATTTCGTTATTATTAAAATAGTAAACAAAACGAATCTAGTGACAGTTACAACTTTTAGCCGAGTGTTTTTGTTTGTTTTTGTTTTTTTGTTTTTTTCGGCAAATAAAATTTTACAAGTAATCATTTTCTTTTAAAATTTGAATTTTGTAACACAGTAATAATGTGATACTATAAAGTGGGCCTTAGGTGGACTTGAGTCACTAAGTGCTGAGAGGGGGGGGCAAAAGAACAGGAAACAACAGATAGTAAGTAACAAACAATGAATCTTTAGATATTTTTAGATCGAGTTTTTAGAGTTGACATGACAATAGAAACCTACAGATAAAACGGGGAAGGGCAGCTTCCGGTAGCCGGGGTTTGGGGGGGGCGACCTCAGATACCAACGTAGAGGAGACAGTTAGTTGACAACTAGATGCCCGTCGCGGCGGATGGGAGTTGGATGGTTTTAGAGTTGACTGTGAAACAGAAATAGAGACGAACGTAACATCGATAGAATGGGGAGAACACACACACACACACACACACACACACACACACACACACACACACACACACACACTTACAAGTCCAACAGTCAATTATATGTGAACATTGGCGTTTGTGTTTTTTTCCTTTCTTTTTTCCACGAATTATTATATTCCTAATTTTGTGAAACCACGTGTGTCCCCATCGACAGTCGCCAGCGAGAAAATGACGATCCGGCCATAAGAGGAATAGTCGAACGAAAACATCCACGATACACGACGTTGGGAGTCGGCGATCTGTCGGGGCCGCGCACGTCTGGTCACAATAATGTAATACTAGAAAATCTTTGTAAAAAAAAAATAAAAGAAATCCTTAGAGACTGAAGCAATATTTCCAATTCCGTGTGCCTCTTTTGGGGAACTAGTTTTC
This sequence comes from Euprymna scolopes, assembly GCF_053919585.1. Lineage (NCBI taxonomy): Eukaryota > Metazoa > Mollusca > Cephalopoda > Sepiida > Sepiolidae > Euprymna > Euprymna scolopes. Next base: position 16,214,790 of record NC_136522.1, on the reverse strand, counting down.
CTCACATTTAAAACATTAGTCTCTCTACTGCCCTCGAGGGAAGACAAGTAAATAACTATTATTTTAAAAGTTATTTTCTTTTTTCTTGTTTTCTTTTCAAATTATATTGCATAAAGTTCCGTTTTATTATAACGTGACGCTGGTTCATTCCTAAAAAAAGAACAAAAGAAAAAGAAAAAAAAAAAAAAAAACAATTTTTTAAAGTTTTCTCAAACATTTTTTTAAAAATTATCATTATTACTGCTTGTTTTTTTTTTTTTTTTTTTTTTTTTTCTTTAATTAAGCTTGAAACTGTCGAAGTTGCTTAATGACTGAGAATTATTTTTTCCAATACAATTGTTTCAGTTTTTTAGGATTTAATTAATCGTACATAAAATTGTGTTTAATTTTTAGTCGTGCATAATTTGTAAAAATTTAATTTTTTAATGTTTATTTTATATTTTACAAAGATTTTTAACGACAAAAAAAAAAGAAAGAATAGTGATTGATGGACAGAAATCAGAAGCTCATAGTATTAACACTATCAATAATTTCCCCCACACTTTATCTGTGCCTAAACCTAAACGTAGATTCCATGAACAAAGCTTCTTTCTTAGAACTGCACGCCTGTGGATCTCTCTTCTGTTTCCCTGCTTTCCAGCTGAATACAATATTGTCGTCTTCAAGTCCAACCTAAACAAGTTCTTAATGAGTCGTTCCCCTTCAGTAATCCAATTTAATATATTTAACATTTAAACATAGTCTCCCTCATCGGCAAAAATAGGTGGGGGAAGGAAGTTAAAGACGCCAAAATAAAACTAGCATTTTAGTCGTGAGTGAAGCAGATATTCCTGGAAATATTTAAAAAAAAAAAAAAAATATAAAGGAAATGAAATTCTTAATTTTATGTTAAATAAAATAAAATAGAAAAATAGGAATAAGGTTAAAAGAAACAATTATTTTTTTTTATATAAAAAAAAAATATATATATAGTAAGTTATAAAATTTATATGGCGATTAAGCTACACTGAATATTCGGCGTTTCATCCACTCTATGACTTCTAGTTGGCCAATCAGCTTTCTAGTATCCACCGCGCCCCTTCCTATCAGCCAATGGGCATGCACTTTATCGGACAAAGGATCTGTTTTAAAACTAGGTTATTGTTTTTTATATTGTTAGTTTATATATAAATATATATATGTGTACATACATATATGCACATATATATACACACACATATATATATATATATATATATATATATATATATATATATATATATATATATATGTGTGTGTGTGTGTGTGTGTGTGTGTGTGTGTGATCGTTTATGTATATTCATGCTTATTTAATTTATTTATTTGTTTATTTTCTATTGTTTTTGTTAGTTTTAAAACTATTTTTTATCGCTATCCTAGATTTCTCTTCTACATCTAATAAACTGTAGAAGAGAAATAGCAAATAATTGTGTTCACAAAATAAAATTTACTCTAGGATAGCGATACAAAATAGTTTTAAAACTAACAAAAACAATAGAAAATAAACAAATAAATAAATTAAATAAACATGAATATACATAAACGATTACACATATATGCATATATTGCATATATGTATGTACACACATATATATATATATATATATATATATATATATATATATATATATATATATAAACTAACAATAAAAAAACAATAACCTAGTTTTAAAACAGATCCTTTGTCCGATAAAATGCATGCCCAGGGGCGCGGTGGATACTAGAAAGCTGATTGGCTAACTAAAATCTCAATAGAAGAGGAGCATATAAAAACGATAAACAACCACAGAATTCACGCATAAGCCTGAGGAGTCTTAGAGTGGATGAAACGCCGAATATTCAGTGTAGCTTAATCGCCATATATATTTCATAAATTACTAACTAGCTCTACCTACGTATTGAGCACTTTTGAAGTAAATACTTAAAGTTTACATAAATTTTACATAAAGTTTGCATAAAGTTTATATTTTATAAATTACTAACTAGCTCTACCTACGTATTGAGCACTTAAAGTTTGCATAAATTTTACATAGTTTGCATAAAGTTTGCATAAATCTATACTTTAGTATATTAATTTTATGTGAGTAAATTAAGTAGTTATATATATATATATATATATATATATATATATATATATATATATATATATATATATATATATATATATATATATATATACCTTATTTAGGTCCATTATAAAATTTGACTGAACTTAAAACAAATTTTAAAACAAATTTTATAATGGAGCTAAATAAGGTATATATATATATATATATATATATATATATATATATATATATATATATATATATATATATATATATATATTATTTAACAAAATAATTGTTTCTTTTAACCTTATTCCTAATTCTCTATTTTATTTTCGTTTCCTTTATTTTGTTTTTTAAATATTTCCAGGAATATCTGCCTTACTCACGACTAAAATGCTAGTTTTTTTTTGGGGGGGGGGGTCTTTAACTTCTTTGCTGATGAGGAGAATATGTTTAAGTGACAAAATATTTGTTAAATTCTTGTCAATACTGAATAATAAAATGAACATCGTAGTTTCGTTTCATAGAACCAAAGATATCAGCATTTCAATATTCAATTTGTGCTACGGATAGATAGATAGATAGATAGATAGATAGATAGATAGATAGATAGATAGATAGATAGATAGATTGTGTTATATCGGCCTTCCTTTAACAGAGGAATTTACACCGATTAACACTATAAATAGCGCTAGTAATTCCAATACCGGTGAGAGAGATGCGACTGCATTTCAACTTCAAAAGAAAAATTCGACTTCGAAAAATATCCAGAGAAAGAAACAGGGAAAAGATCCAACTGGACCATGTTGGAGGTGTGGAAAATTGGTACAATGAGTATCCCTACAAATTCAAACAATGTGAGAACTGCCAGCAGAAAGGGCATAAAGCATCGCATTGTAGAAAAAAATCTGGTAGAAAGACATCCATTAAACTTACGAAAATTGAACCTGAGGAACAAAATATCCGGAAATATGTACAGGTCAAAATGTTTAAACAGAAAGTAAGGCTACAACTTGATAATGGGTCTGACATTTCCATTATTAATGTACAGACATGGAAGAGGCTTTGGAGACCCACTATGATTAAATCACATAACAGCGAGAAGCGCCAGTGGCGAAAAAATTATCTTCGAAGGAGAATTATTGACGAATATTTTTTTTCCAGATCAGGGCCGAAAAAGCAAGAATTTTTGTCATGCGAAAATCAAACAACCTTTTTGGAACTGATCTGTTCGAAAAGTTTAGACTATGGAATCTGCCTTTAAGCTCATTTTTGCCAAAAGGTTGAGGATTCGAATGTGGAGGCAGAAAAACTTAAGAGGGAGTTAAAAGAGAATTTACCAGATGTATTCTAAGGCGGTTTGGGAAGGTGTACAAAAGCGGTAGCAAAATTTGATGTAAAAGTAAATGAACAGCCAGTGTTCAGAAAGAAAAGAAATGTTCCATACGCCGCTATAGAACAGATAGACGGTGAATTAGAAAGATCCGAAAACATGGTTGTCATCGGAAAAATTGATCACAGTGAGTGGGCAGCACCAACGGTTTACATAAAAAAAAAGAATAAGGAGATTCGGGTTTGCGCCGACTTCGCGACAAGCTTAAACAGGGCATTACAAGATCATAATTATCCTCTTCCGAGCCCTGAAGAGATATTTGCGAAACTGAGTGGAGGGAAATAGTTTTCTAAAAATCGACCTCAGTGACGCGTACTTACTGTAATCAGAGTTTTTTTTCTGTCTGTTTCGATTTACTCAAAACCGCACACACCTCGTCTTCTCATGTATCGTTCTCTTCTTCCTCTTCTACTTCTTGCTCTTTTTCTTCTTTTTTCTTTTCAGTCGTCAGAAGCGACGTCTTTGTCTTGACTACGTTTTTCCTTCTCCCTTCTTGCTCACAGTGACCCGTTTTTATGCTAAGCTGAACTCTCGTGTGTGCGAGAGAACACGAGATTTTGCGTGATTACTTGGCAATATTAACCGGCCGCCGCCATCTTGCCATTTTTCTTTGGACGTGCCCGCTTTGCAGAGTGCACACCTCGAGCGTTTGTCAGGTAAGCCCGTCTGTTCGCAATTTATTACACACTTACAAGTTCCAGTCGATAAGGAGTGTTCAAAGCTGCTATGTATTAATACCCATAAGGGATTGTACAAGTTTACCAGACTTCCTTTTGGGGTCAAACTCGCCCCTGCGATTTTTCGGCAAATTATGGACATTATGTTAAATGGGTTGGATTTCGCAGTAGCGTACCTGGATGATGTGTTAATGAAAAGCGCTAGCAAAGAACAACACAAAGCTAATGTAAACCAAGTATTCAAAAGGATTCAGGCTCATGGATTTAAAGTAAAACAGGAAAAATGTACATTTTTCATGGAGAAAATAAAATACTTGAGGCAAATCATCGATAAACATGGAAGAAGGCCGGATCCAGATAGATCGAGTGCAATAAAGAATATGCCTGCTCAAGAAAATATTGCGTCTTTACGAAGTTTCTTAGGTTTGGCAAATGACTACAATGTATTTGTGCCAAATATGTATAAACTAGGGTCGCCTTTAAATGAACTGTTAAGGAAAGACCAAAAATGGGTCTGGACGCAAGAGTGTGAAGAAGCATTTCGGGAAATTAAAGAGACTTTAACGTTTGACTTGTTTCTGGCACATTATAATCCCAAGCGTGAAATTATAGTTGCAAGCGATGCCAGCTAATAGGAGCATGCATTTTACACAAAATGGATGATGGAAAGTGAAACCCATAGCACATTCATCCTGATCACATTTGCCAGCCGAAAAGAACTACTCACAAATTGAAAAAGAGGCGCTAAGCATTATATTCGCGGTAAAGAAATTTCATCGTTTCCTGCACGGTAGGCAATTTCTGTTACAAACAGACCACAAACCATTATTAACGATTTTCGAATCGAAAAAGGGACTACCACAACATACGGTGAATAGACTCCAAAGATGGGGTACCATACTTCTGAATTACAATTTTCAAATGGAGTATGTACGATCTAAAAAGTTAGGTCATGCAGACGGGTTATCGAGATTAATATCTAAGCAGAGGAGGATATGGTAATAGCAGCCATTCAAGCGGAAGTTGAAGTAAAAAAAAATACATTATGTGACACAATAAGAGAACTTCTTGATGAGATTAAGAGTAAGGCAGAGATGGACGAATTTATTATACGCACGAAAGAAAGGATCAACAATAACGAACTGGATGAAGAAATTTATTCAATTTGCGATAACGTCCTGTTATATAGCGACAGAATCGTAATTCCTGCAACATTACAGAAAAGAATGTTCAAGGAATTCCATGTCGGACATCCAGGTATATTAAGAATGAAAAGCCTTATACGCTCTTTCGTTTATTGGCCAAACATGGATTAGGATATAGAAGGAAAAATCAGGGAGTATAGAGGATGCGCATTAGCTATGAAAGCTTCTCCGACTCAATTCAGATCGTGGGCAAAACCGGACTGACCTTGGTCTAGGATTCATTTAGATTTTGCAGGACACCTAGATGGGTTCTACTATCTCATTATTGTAAACAGCCTATCTAAATGGGCAGAAGTATTAAAATGTAAGAATCCCACATCCGAGGTAACTATCAACTTCCTGTATGAACTATTCGCTAGGTTTGGAGCAGTAGACTGCATTGTTATAGACAATGGAACGCAATTTACGTCTACTGAATTTAAACATTTTTGCGAGGATCATCTAATTGAGCATATAACCATTCCGCCATACCACCCAAGAAGTAATGGACAAGCAGAGAAATTCGTTGGCACATTCAAGAGAGCTCTGAAAAAAAGTTAGTGGGTCGCCGCCGGATAAGTCAATCCAACAGTTTTTACAAGTCTACAGAGTAACTTCGAATGCAAACATCGAAATGTCGAAGACACATGGTGAGGTTATGTTGGGACCAAGGTTAGATCGATTTTTCACAAGTTGTTACCAAACCAGGATAGGCCAACCTCAAAAACCGATAACAAAAAACGGTATAAAGTTGTCGAAAGAGTCTCCTACAAAATTAACAAAAATAATAAGATTTTCTGGGAGTCCGGCATTGCTGAGAAACAACTAGGCAACATGGTCTACATGCACAAACGTCACACTAACCAAATTCGGAAAAGATACTCGAACCGTGAAGTGACCAGGTCGCCGGAAAAGGACATCATGGACACAGTGATTGATACTTTTCAGGTGCCCATACCAGAGACAGCCCCGGAGAACAGAAGATCAAACAGAAAACGGAAATCAACAGAATTGATTAGGGTGAACCCAAAACAAAACCGTTATTAATCTCAGACGGGTATTTTCAAAGGGGGGTATTATACCGGCCTTTTTTTTTTCTTTTTTCTTTTTTACACAGTGATCACCACTTATCAAGGCCCGGAAGCCAGTCAGGGATAAGGGTTATTGCAAGTACATTACGTTAGTGTGGAGATTTGATGAAGTGTTTACTTAAGGGGGCGGTTCATTAGGAATTTGTTAACGTTGGACTTGAACACATCCAAGTTGTAGTCCGGTGGGAAACAGGCAGACGGAACAGTTTCACAGGCGTGCAGTTCTAAGAAAGAAGCTTTGTTCATGGAATCCGCGTTTTGATTTAGGCATAGATAAAGAGTGGGGGAAACCTTTGACAGTGGATTCAGCTAGACGGGCCTTCCTTGAACAGAGGAATTTACACCGATGAGCACTATAAATAACGCTAGTAATTCCAACACCGGTGAGAGAGATGCGACTGCACTTAAACTGCTAGCTGAGTGTCCACGGTTTCCTATCTTTGTACGTTATTGTTAATACACTTGTTCCTTAACCGAACTTCGCCTTGATTGTTCTTATTTTCACTGTTGTTCCACGATCCAACAGATAGATAGATAGATAGATAGATAGATAGATAGATAGATAGATAGATAGATAGATAGATAGATAGATATACCACTTTTGGGGGCAATTTTATAAGTTCCAAATCTCAGCGACTATTGATCAGATTTTAACAAATGAAGGCTCGTTAGAAAGGTAATGGCCTGAATTATGTATTGGTCTTTGTGGTTTTTGCTTTTAAGGTCCCACATTAAGTGGATCATTCATCATCCAGAGCCTATTTTTGGCACTTTTTACAGAGATAAAATGTTTCGATAAAGTGCAATATCTTTCTACCATAAAAAAAAATCCTTTAAAATTACCACTATTATAGGTTTTTGAGGGTGCTGAAAACGAAAATAATGTTTAAAATTCTAGGAACTGCGTAGTTTCCAAGATGTGAATAAATTATAGCTTCAAAATGTGGGGGATCACTTTTCTATATTAATTTAACGTAAAATTAACACCAACTTTATGGCCACCTTTTTGGGGGCGTCTGTTATTTTCTTGTAGTGGTGGTGTTTATTGTGATCTGGTGGACCAGCACAAAACCTACCTTTAAAAAGCTTGTTTTCTATAGGTTTTTGGTTATTAAGCAAATATATGCGCGCTTGCGCGTACAACAATGGTCACTACTTATAACATATAAATTACATTGCTAAATACCCGGAAAAATTATTATTACTGGAAATTTTAAATGCGATATTCGCTTTCATCACACCCGAAAACCCAGAGAAACAAGTTTTTAAGGTAGATTTTGTGTTGGTCTACCAGGCCACAATTACCAAATAAACACCACTCCTTAAAAAAACTGACAGACGCCCCCTCCTAAAAATGGTGGCTATAAAGTGGGTGTTTGTTTTACGTTAAATTAATATAGAAAAGTGATCCCCCACTTGTTGAAGTTATAATTTCTTCATATCTTGGAAACTTCGCAGTTCCTAGAATTTTAAACGTTATTTTCGTTTTCACCCCACTTTTTGAAACTATAATTTCTTTATATGTAGTAAACTGCTCGTTCCTTGGAATTATAAAAGTTATTTTCGTTTTTAGCACCCTCGAAAACCTATGATAGTGATAATTTTAAAGAATATTTTGAGGGTGGAAAGATACTGTATCTTTGCCAATGTTTCAATCATAATCATTTGTTTTCCTTGTGTTATGTAGTAAGTCGAATCAAGGAAGTATTGTTAAGTTATTTAAGTATTTGTTAGCTATTAATCTGTTTGTCGATCTATCTATTTATCTATATATGTATTATCGGTGTATCTCTCGATCTGGATATCTATCTGTTTATGTATCTATCCATCTCGATCTATCTATCTATCTAACTGGAGAGATAAACAAGAGATGATGAAAAATGTTTATAAAATCTGTCAAAATATGGTAGAATTATATCATAGACAAGTTTACCGGAAGGTCTGGTCAGCTGATCGGGTCTACGTGTATGTTACCAAGTTAGCTGAATATGACATTGGAATTGGAATTTGGACGTTGAGCAGAGCGGACGGTTAAATAGGTCGTCCCCGTTTTCACTGGGTAGGGGACTGACGTGTCTCAGAATGGAGACCTAGAATTAACCGCGCAAGCAAAGATATTGGAGTTGGAATTTGAACGTTGAGCAGAGCGGACGGTTTAACAGGTCGTCTCCCTCCCCTTCACTTTTATTCACCTTCCATTCTTCTGCGATCGACACCAGGAAAGTGAATAAAAACTATATAAAACCAACCAGCGTTCTTGGAAGTGAGTGAATATTCGTGCAAACAGGTTCCAGCCTTCCCTCCAAGAACAAGACGAATTCCAGGTGGACAAGATCAACGACGCATGGAGGCATGTCCGAAATACATGTATCGCACGCACACACACACACACACACATATGAACAATTAAATATGAATATATCATAAATAGACCCCAACAACACAACATTAGGGTTGAAATAGTGAAGAATCACCAACAAGATACATTCAGTGACACGTATACACATACGCAGGATGAACCCTTCGTCCCAAGTACACATATCGACATATGGTGCTATGGTACTCATTACACAACGGACTCCCTTTTTAGTACTCCATTATACAACACTTGGTGCTGGTAAATGGAGCTAATGTGTGTGCAGTCAGCACCAACCCTATTCGGGTTTAACCAGCTTTCTCCGAAGGAGGAAATTTCATGGGAGTATGAAATTCACAAGCGGTCCCCAGTCGCCTGTATAATTACAAGTTAGTTAGGGCAGATGACGACATTAGGTTTTTGCAATTTTTGCAGGGAGGTGTCGACGCCCTCCTACATACAGCACCTGGAATTATCAAATTGGTCACCCATTTTAGCAATGACCAGGCTCAACGTTGCTTAACTTCAGTGATGTGACGGGAACCGGTGTGTCAACGTGATTATGCCGTATAAATGGAGCTAATCGGGGAAGATAGGAGGCTAGCGATACTGGTTCTAGTCATGCAGATGTACGTGTTATTTTTTAGACACATTCTCATCCAAGTCATTTAAAAATGTACACGACATTTCTAGTTTTGAGTAAACTGTCGTGGAATGTAGAGTTATTGTTTACCGGCCACGCGTTGCTGTGGGTCACTTTGTTTAAATGGAACACAAAAAAAAGAAAGACAAAACTTATATTTCTTATATTTATGTTCTGAATAATTTTGGACACACAATACTTTGAAGTGTCCCTTTTTCTCTGCAGATGTAGAGATTGTCGTATTTTCTTAACTTTGTGTATAGATATCTATTTTATACTAGCTGTACCCGGCCACGCGTTGCTGTGGCTACGTTTTTTTAAATGGAACGCAAAAACGAAAAGGACAAAATATATGTCTTATGTTTATGTTCTGAATATTTGTGGATACACAATACTTTGAGGTGTCCCTTTTTCTGTGCAGATGTAGAGATTGTCTGATTTTCTGACTGTAGAACATGCAACATATACTTGTCCATGTGAGAAGTAATCAAGGTGTAGATGTAAGTCACACAAATGTAAAAAAAAAAAATGCTTTTGAGCCTTGTTAATGCTTATTGCGAACGCCAAGCGAATTGTGAAGTGCAATATCTTAAATTGAAATCTTATATCCGTTTAAATCATGCAATGCATGTTCACTGTCCGTTCTTCCTGAGGTTGACAGAGGGGAAAACATGAGAGGTTTATTTTACTATAGATATATATGTGAGCACGCATTTGAAAATCTCGTTAAGTAAAAAAAATTAGCCGATTTTCTTTTTACATAAAAGTATATTGTTTTATTAAAAATACATCGATAGGAAAATTGAAACGAAAACTGTTTAAAGAATAAACCAACAAATGATAATTCAGAAGGAAGGAAGAAA
>NC_136522.1:16189514-16197014 GCF_053919585.1 Euprymna scolopes | reverse complement strand
ATCAAGGCCCAGAGACGACTCGGAGATAAGGGTTAAGAGGATACAGTAGTCAATTGGACAATATAGTAATCGATAGTGATGGAAATTCGTTAAATTTGTTAACTTAAGCGGAACGGCTCATCAAAACCAAACTTGTTTACGTTGGACTTGAAGACAATCTGATTGTAGTAAGCTGGAAAGTAGGAAAACGGAAGACAGTTCCACAGGCGTGCAGTTCTAAGAAAGAAGCTTTTTTCATGGAATCTACGTTTAGGTTTAGGCATAGATAAAGAGTGGGGGGGGGAATTATTGATAGTCTTTTCAGCTAGACGAGTGTTTATTGTGAATGTTGAAGCTCAGTCGGGCACTTGCCATGAAAATAATGATAAAGTAGAGACAAACTCGCAAATCTCTTCTGTTAGATAGAGGTTGCAGGAAAGAGAAAAGGACATCTCCTACGAGGCTACGAAGTCTATGTTGAACTCTATCAAGGCTGGACAAGGCAACAGTACTTCATACTTGGATGTAACTGGCTCTTATATAGACAGAGAACTGCATCAGCAGTGAGATATCTACTGGATCGATAGCCAAGTACGTCCAAGGATGGAATACTGCTGCCATATCTGGGCAGGAGCTGCTAAAAACAGCCTATTCTGCCTTTACAGAGTACAAAATAGACTTCGTGGCTTAGTGGGGGATGCCCTTTTCTCTTCCCTTCAACCTCTCTCCCACAGAAGAGACGTTGCGAGCCTATCCTTGTTTTATCGTTATTTCCATAGCAGGTGTTCGTCTGAACTCAAAATCTCTGGTTCCCTCCTCGCCAATCTTTCACGAAAAACAACCGTCTAGCTGAATCCACTGTCAATAATTTCCCCCACTCTTTATCTGTGCCTAAATCAAAACGGGGATTCCATGAACAAAGCTTCTTTCTTAGAACTGCACCCCTGTGGAACTGTTCCGTCTGTCTGCTTCTCACCTGACTACAACCTGGATGTTTTCAAGTCCAACGTAAACAAATTCCTGATGAACCGCCCCCCTTAAGTAGACACTTTATTAAATCTCCACTCTAACGTACTGTACTTGCAATAACCCTTATCCCTGAGTGGCTTATGGGTCTCGATAAGTGGTGACCACAATGTAAAAAAATAAAAAATGAATAAAAAAAAGTTCCAGCGGCCTTGGCAACAGATTTGATGTACGTGTTCCATTTCAGATCAGGAATAAAGGTCAAGCCCAGAACTTGTCAAAATATGAGGCTTCCCCAAGACAAGAACTATTCAGTCCAATTGATGTCAGATGGGGATCAGAACACTGATGATGTAAAGATAGAAGCTTGGTTTTAGATACATTAAAAGTAACCAACCACTCCTTTCCCCATTGTACCACGTGCTCAAGATGTATATATATATGCATATATATATGTATATATATATGTATATATGTATATATATGTAAGTATATATATATATATGTATGTATATGTATATATAGGTGTATATGTATATATAGGTGTATATGTATATATATGTATATATGTATATATGTATATGAATATATATGTGTATATGTATATATATGTATATATGTATATATATATATGTATATTTATATATATGTATATATGTATATTTTTGTATATTTATATGTATATATATGTATATTTATATGTATATATATGTATATATATGTATATTTATATGTGTATATATGTATATATATATGTATATATATATATATATATATATATATATATATATATATATATATATGTATACTAGTGTTACTTAATCCCTCATTGAGGAGCTTTAGAGCTATGCTGAGATAGCTTATCATTCCCGGATGACGCCAGATAATCTGAGGATTTTAGCTAGAGAAGATAAATATATATATATTTTATTTCATGTCAAAATAGATATTGTTTGAAACCAGAGAAATAGATTTTGCAGTTAAGTTGATGACAGGAAATTTCACGTATAACATTCTCTGACATTGGTGAACCCAAAGTCGGAGGGCAGAAGTGACATCTGACCTTGGCTATCGTGAGAATCAGAATTCAAATTTCAGGTATGAGAATTGTACCCACGCAAAAACCTAAAGCTTTTGATTTCGTGGCGAAATCTTATTGGCTGGGAGAGCTTCCACCCCATCCACATACCTTACTATATATACGACTAAAATAAGTCAGTTAGAGATGGGAGAGATTGCTTGTTGATTCAAGAAGAACAGACCGGACAGAGACGTGACCCCTCCACCTTCCTCATCCGATCGTCTGCTGCTGTCTGCGAAGAAATTTGAGACTTTGAAAAAAATTACAAAAAACTGAGTGATATTTGTAAAAACATTTGTACATAACTTTGCGAAATTAAGCTTCAGTAGACTAGATACACGTGTTTGTTGTCTTTCTGCCTGCGTGAGTTTGTTATTCGTTTTCAGCATACCAGATTTCATGTAACAACCTCGAGAAGACTAGACGACGCGAGCCGAGAATTCCAGATAAAAAAGGGGTCCTAACCACCTTCTCAAAGGAGGGGCTACACTAGCAAAGATACTCGCGCATCGCACGGGACTTTTCTGCACACTTAGGTACGCGATTTGTGGGCACCTTTCCAGTAAGTGGATGTTGTAAGAGGGAAGTAAATTTCAACTCGATGCTTAAATCTTATTTAACACATTGAATACTGAAAACATACCACAATCAGATCATATCAGTTTTTCATCATATCCTTTTGTAGAACTTTTCATTGAAGAGCCTCGTCGTAAACTATATTTCTGCTTCTTTGATTTGGAGCCAGAATGTAGAGTTTTTCTGAACTTTCTGTCCGACTGATGGAGACGTAGAACATACCGTGACTGAAGCAGTCTGATGTCAGGTCTACGCCAATGGTTTTAAACGTCTGATCTTGTCTTTTATTTATGCTCATTGCAAAACACATCTTCACAGGAAACATTTCTAGATAGTACAATCATAACAACGCCCGAACATCCCCCCGGCCGCCGCCGACATCCCCCCCCCCCCGCCCAAATATAAACAAAATGTGTAGGTGCTCATGTTAGGTTAAATTATCATAGAAAAGTGATCCCCCACTATATTGAAACTAACATTTCTTCCAAAAGTCCCAGGGTCCAGGATTTCATACCATGCAAACAGTAAATTTGCAATGGGTTTGATTATCAGATTTGGTGTCAGAAGAAAAACATTGGTTTGTGTCAAAAAACGAAAATAAATGTCTTTTTATCATAAAAATAATTATTTGTCCAATCATGAGAAAGTGAAAGGAGGCCTGTGGTCATTTTTTGGCTCGTTTGGCTCTTTTTGGTGTTTTTTAGTAAATGCACGGGCGGCCATCTTGCTTGCCAAACTGTAGTGATTACGTTGGATACTAAATTTCTTCAAATATGAATAACTACTCATTTGCGCAAGAAATAAATGCAATATTCGTTCTCAGCATCCCCCAAAACCTATAGAGTCGACAATTCAAAGGTGAATGCTGAGGGGTCGGTAAACTAAAAAAAATACCGATTTATGGTAATAATTATACCATGTGACATATATGGTAAAAAAATTATATTTTATATTAAATCTATATAATTATAAAACTCAAATGACCTTGTAACAGGTGTGTTAACCACACATCCAGTTTACGACTTCCGGTTGCGCATACATACATAAACATAAACCCATAACAGCATAAACAAATAAACACAAATCGCTACTTTTGCAGAATTTGACCTGTGCACTAAAATATTAACGCTATTATTTAGAAATTATTATTTAATATGGGAAGGGTGGGGATGTTTTGCAACTATTCTGTATTACAATCATACTGTCACAATTTTCTTACAAATAAATCAACTTTAACCCATTGACAACGCATTGATTTACTGTGTACATTTTCAGGGTCCCAATTGCTTTTTTTTCGCGTTTAAATCATCCAAATAAAAAATTGTTAATACTTTTTGCATTTTTTTACATTGTTCATTTTCATATTATGTTTAAGTTATTTTAACGCAATTTTCTTACAAATAAATCTACATTACCCCATTGACCACCATAAGAGCATTTTACAACGTATTGTTTTAATGTGTACGTTTTCAGCGTCCCAATTGTCTTTTTTTCGCATTTAAATTAAAAGATATATCAAAATTTTAATTTAACTTTAAGTATTATGTTATCTGTTCAGTGCACATTTACCTATAAGTATGGCAAACAAACCACTTATAGTTCAATGGCTGTAATTTTTTTTTATCAAAAATAAACAATTATAAACAGAACGATGAATTATATCGGCGTAAAACTACTAAATACAGTGAAAAAACGGATAACTCAACAATAACAAATAAAAAAGGTTTGTACTCATGCAGAGAGTGATCCAGACATAATTCAGCGCACACCCGGCTATCTCCGGAACATGACGTCAACAGCTGAGCGTAGCTGAGAAAATTAAGCCATCTGACGAAACATAAAGCTGAACCAATGACAATGTAGCACGATGGTTTTTAACACAATGCGCATTCGCGCTAGTTGAAAATTCAAAGCAGCAGACGACAATTTGGAAAAGGAAGCAAAAGAATATAAATTAGTAAAAAAAAAAAAAGCACACCATTTCGTACTTTAACGTCAGAAAAAAAAACAAAAAAACATGAATTTTACAGCCTTAAGTGAGCAGTTGGAAACACCCACTGGAGTCCTCAACTTTTTTCAAGAAAAAAAGTACTGGCACGGACAAAAACTTGTGCATCATGTGGACAAGGAAAGGTAAGTGATGGCTATGCAAAGAAAGAAATGACCAAGTCCATCATTTGCCCCACCCCCATTTAGTCCCAAAAGTCCCCAAGGCCTTAATATATTTAAATTTGAGTTCAGCACCATGCAAAACTGCTAAATAGACATACACAGAAAACTTTGGACAAATATGGTCCCAAAAAGACAAGGAAAATTATATAGAAATTAGTTAGTTACAACTTTTCAGAAAGTTTTATAAAAATTCAAGGCATCAATTTTTTTAATAAGCACAAAAGTGTCAATTTTAGATATTTTAATCCGAAAGGCACCCCTAGAGGGGGTGCGGAATTTACCCGGAAAATCCGTTCTGTTTCTTTTTTACTCATAGCATGTTTAATGTTTGTGCAAAATTTCAAAAAGTTCTAAAGCGTAGATATTGAGAAAAGTGCAGACAAACGAATGGACAAATGGACAAACGCACAAATGGATAAGGGTGAATTTACAGGTCCACCCTCCTTTTGTCGGGGGACCAAAAATGATTAGAGAAAGATTAGATAGATCGGGCTATTTTTAAGTGGGCCACCCTGTAGAATTTACACCGCTCCCCTCCTCTCCAACGATCTTAAGGTGAGTTCATCGCAAGCTTCTAATGGACAACAGTTTATCATACATAACTGTTTATATGTGAATGGACAAGTTTACAAATGACCAGATTATCTTGAAGCATGAAGAGGAAGGAAGAAGGTCTGGCGATGGGATCAGCATTGTCCTCAGTACTGGCCAATGCATACATGGGATATTTTGAGGAAATAGCATAAGGATCAACACCACTAAAGCCAACGATTTTTTTTGTTTGTTTTTTTACATGGTGGTCACCACTTATCAAGGCCCGGAAGCCACTCAGGGATAAGGGTTATTGCAAGTACAGTACGTTAGTGTGGAGATTTGATGAGGTGTTTACTTAAGGGGCCGGTTCATTAGGAATTAGTTTTTGTTCGACTTGAAGACATACAGGTTGTAGTCAGGTGGGAAGCAGACAGACGGAACAGAGTTCCACAGGCGTGTAGTTCTAAGAAAGAAGCTCTGTTCATGGAATCTACGTTTTGATTTAGGCACAGATAAAGAGTGGGGGAAATTATTGACAGTGGATTCAGCTAGACGGGTGTTTTTCGTGAAACATTAGCGAGGGGGGACCAGAGATTGGAGTTCAGACGAGATGTGTTTGCAATATGTGGATGATACATTCATACTCTGGTTCCAAGAGGAGATGAATAGTTTAAGAGAAACCCTCCACTGAAATAACTATCCAGAGAGCATGACATCAGCTCAAGGAAATCTGGACCAGACACAAAAAGACACCACTCAGAGATTCACCACAGTTTGTATACAATACATTAAAGGCTTGTCTGAAAAACTTAAACGAATATGTAATCTATATGACATCAGGACAGTATTCAGGAACAGTTCAACTACCTGGAAACAGCTTGTGCGAGTCAAGCCCCCTACAGGAAAAAAACATGACCAAGAACTGTGTATATGAGATCCGATGTAAATGCGAAAAACTATACAAAGTTGAGATATGTCGTTAACTAAAAGTATGGTTAGAAAAACGTCAAAAGGCTGTAATATGTGAAAAGATTGAAAAATCGGGTATAACTGACCATATCTGGAAGGAAAGGGGAAAACTGTTGCGGACCAGGATATAAATACCCTAACTCGCTACAAGAAAAAATAATGAAACAAATTGAATGAAGGAAACAAAGAACCCGAATGCTGGAATAAAATAAACATGTCATTTATTTTCTGTTGAGAAATGAAAGTCTTGGGTGTACACGTGTTCATTCAGCCATTGACGACTACGCGCGTGGAAGGAAAGGGGAATGCAATAGAGAAACGCAAAGTGGCAAGCCGGCCTGTAGAAAGAAAGGGTTTAGCTCAGTAGAGAGTTGCGCACATGTCTGTTTTCATGGACCAAAGCGAAGGGGAGATAGAGTGAGAAAGTCAATCCAGTTCATGGAGAGAGAAAGCGTATAAAGTGTGCTTGCTCTTATCCCACATTACAGTAGCAGGGAAAGTGACGTTAGGGCACGCGGTCGGTTCGTCGACTCAACAGGTCGAACGCTGGTCTAAACGAAAAAGGGAAGTTGACAGGTTTTGTTGACTTGTATACTGGGGTCAGTGTTCTGACTGCGCATGTCCGGCTTTCACTTTAAAGGAAGTAACGTCAAAGCTCGTGTGTGTGTGTGTGTGTGTGTGTGTGTGTGTGTGTGTGTGTGTGTGTGTGTGTGTGTGTGTGTGTGCGTTAGTGTGTGTGTGTGTGTATGCGCATGAATGTGAGTGTGTGTATGAGGATGTGTATATGTGTGTGTGTGCGTATGTGCGTGCGTACATGTGGGTGTGTATATGTGAAGAAAAGCATGTTCGAACAAAACCATCTACCGTTCGGATGAAATAAAAATCATAGACAGAGAAGAACGGTGGAGAGTAAGATGATTCAAAGAAGCAGCATATATGCTGGGAGATGACCCAAATAAGAAGACCTATTATAGAATTTAATACGATATGGGAACCGTTAATTATAAATAATAGATAATATATACAGTAATAAATAAAAACAATAATATGTACGTATATATATATATATATATATATATATATATATATATATATTAATTTTTTTTTTTTTTTTTAATTGCATTTTCACCCCAAACAAGGCAAATTGCCACTTTGGTGTAGGGGGCTACTATCAGAGGCAACAACTACTGGGGTACTATGTAGGGATTTGGGCAGCAAGATGT
>NC_136522.1:16164514-16187014 GCF_053919585.1 Euprymna scolopes | reverse complement strand
TTTGGAAGTATAATCCATAAAGAAAATAAATAACCCACTTTTAACAGAGAAATTACGAGATTTTTATATTGTATTCGCAGTTTCGTGTTAGGGGTGTCAAAAATTCCTACAAAAATTCTGATACTGCTAAGCCAGCATAGACATAGCAAAAATGAGCGTATGTTGCAAGATATAATTTGGGACGCTGAAATAATCAATAGAACAAGGAAAGAATGTTAAATGAAAAAAAAAAAAAATGATTACACGATTACTGTAGCCGAGTTCCGAAAATTGCTGAAGCAATTTACGAAAAGGAAATAAGTTAGCGAAATTAATCAACGAGCTTTAAAATATAACAACGTTAAGTAACAAAATAAACTTATTAATTAACGTATTACACAAAACAAAAGTAAACTATTACAATGTAACGATGTTAATTAATCAACAACAAAAATTAAATAAACTGGTTTGAAACGATGGTAAGGGAGAAATATTCCCCGTATAATTATTGCCATCAGGGAGCAATATGTGACATGATTTTTCATTTCCATTAATTAACAAGTTTATTTAATTTTTGTTGATTAATTAACATCGTTACATTGTAACAGGCTGTTTACTTTTGTTTTGTGTAATACGTTAATTAATAAGTTTCTTTTGTTACTTAACATTGTTATATTTTAAGTTCGTTGATTAACTTGTTTTCTTTTTGTTGAAATTTCCGGGACTATTTTTTTTTTTTTTTTTACATGGTGGTCACCACTTATCAAGGCCAGGAAGCCACTCAGGGGTAAGGGTTATTGCAAGTACAGTACGTTAGTGTGGAGATTTAATAAAGTGTCTACTTAAGGGGCCGGTTCATCAGGAATTTGTTTACATTGGACTTGAAGACATCCAAGTTGTAGTCAGGTGGGAAGCAGGCAGACGGAACAGAGTTCCACAGGCGTGCAGTTCTAAGAAAGAAGCTTTGTTCATGAAATCCACGTTTTGATTTAGGCACAGATAAAGAGTGGGGAAAATTTTTGACAGTGGATTCAGCTAGACGGGTGTTTTTCGTAAAAGATTGGCGAGGGGGGACCAGAGATTGGAGTTCAGACGAGCACCTGCCATGTAAATAACGATAAAACTTCAATGAACTTCAACTTCATCCGGCACTTGCAGGTATAGTATTCGTGTAATCATATTTTTTTTTCTTCATTTAACATTCTTTCATTGTTCCACTGATAATTTCAGCGTCCCAAATTATATCTTGCAAAATACGATTATTTTTGCTATATTTATGCTCGTTATCTCCCTTAGATTTAATGATCCGTTGACATAAGAGCCGAACAGGGATTGCGATTTACTGGTCTGAAAAGTTAACTTTCAACTATGTTCAGGGGTAACGAACACTTTTCAAAAACAAATAAAGTTACAGCAAATTAAGCAATCTTTAGCAAAATCAATATCAATAACGGGGATGATCACGGCTACCGAGAGATAATACAGTATCTTGGTAGATAATCAAATTTATAGTAACGATATGTGTGTGTGTGTGTGTGTGTGTGTGTGTGTGTGTGTGTGTGTGTGTGTGTGTGTGTGTGTGTGTGTGTCGTTTTGCAATCTATGTCATTGTGGTAAGGGTTGGTTGGTTGGTTGGTTGGTTGGTTGGGGTGGTTGTTTTACGGCATATCAACTCTTTTCCAGGTTATTTAATGCTGAATCTAGTTATTTTGAGGAACGATTTTTAATGGAGTATATATTTTTTTTAAGTCAGATTCTATTTAACCCATAGTTTGGACCCTAACAAGTACACTCCGGGTCAGAGTGGACCTGGGAGCAATGGCAATTAAAGGGTGGCTCCACACTCCCCAAGGCCCGCAAGGCGGAGCCTCACCATCGGATATAGTTTTAGGTCATATCCAGGACCTGTGGTAAGGGGGATAACCATGTTACTAAGAGATTTGTTCAGTTTTTCATATAAGGGTACTTGTACAGTTTAATCAAGACATTAAAAAATGAAAATATCGAAAAAGTTTATATTGCACGTATCCGTTATGGAATGAAGTTCTCTAAAAAAAATTACTTAATTTCATCAAGTAGGTTTTTTTGTTTTTTGTTTTTTTTGTTTTACAGCTAAAAAACAATTTGTTATGATACCGAGCGGAAGAAAAGTTAGTATTAAAGATGGGGAGGGAGTGTCGGCGCTTTAAATTGAGTTATCTTCCTGTGGCGTGTTCTAAAAACCAAACAATTTTTTTTTTTAATTCCAAGATGTCTACCTTCAACGTGCTGTCATAAAAACGTGTTTTCCCGCTGTAAAATAAAAAACCTACTCGATCAAATTAAGTAGAATTTTATTTCAGAGATCTTCAGTTTAAAACGGATACGTACAATATAACCTTTTTTTCGATATTTTCATTTTTTTTAATGCTTTTATTAATCTGTATAAGTACCCATATAAGAATTAAGGACGCTAATTGCAGAGGAATTATTTTTGTTTTGTTTTTCAACTACATTTTTAGTAAGAAAAACGCTACTTCAAAACATTGTAAAACATTTTTTTTAAAAGATATGATTCTTTAAAAATACGACAATATTTATTAAGTGCGATGACTAATTAAAGATTTGAGTACCACATTCAAGTATTTCAATGTAATGTTAACAAAGTTTTATAACGCTAATAATAAAAATGAAAAAATTTATTAAACAAAACATTCGAGTAATTGTAAGAAAAAAAATGATTTTTTTTCAACTATTTTATTTAATGGAACAAAGTTTTAACATTACAAAAAAACAACAAAGATAGCAACACAAAAAAAAAAGAAAAGGCGACGCTAATTTGCTGAGGAATTCACATTTTTATTAAATAAAACATTCGAAACAAAATTATTTTCAACTACTTTATTTGATACTTGTACAGTTTAATCAAGACATTAAAAAAAATGAAAATATTGAAAAAAAATAAAGTTATATTGTACGTATTTGTTTTGGACTGAAGTTCTCCGAAAAAAAGGTTCACTTAATTTTATCGTCTAGTTTTTTTTGTTTTTGTTTTTTTTTTTTTTTACAGCGGAAAAAGGAAAAACACGTTTTTTTGACAGTTCGCTCAAGGTAGCCATGTTTGGATTTTTAGAACATGCTACGGGGAGATAACTCGGTCTAAAGCATCGACACCCACCTTCCCATGTTTAATCATAGCTTTTCTTCCTAAAAATCAAAACATGGCTACCTTTTGAACGATATCATAAGAAATTGTTGTTTTTGTTCTTTTTTTCTTTTGTTTTTTTTTTTTTTTTGCTGTAAAAAAAAAAAAACTACTTGATCAAATTAAGTGAAATTCTTTTTTCGGAGAACTTCATTCCATAACGGATGCGTACAATATAACTCTTTTTTTTTTTTTTCGATATTTTCATTTTTTAATATCTTGATTAAACTGCACAAATACCCTTAAATTGATGAGTAAAAATGAAGGCGACGAAAAGTCTCCTTCTAACATTTAAGAACGGCTTTATTGGTCATCGTTGTTCGTAGGTTAGTCGTGGAAAGAGTTTCTGCGTAGAGACATAAATGAGTAGAAAGTCTTGTTGAAAGAGAAAGAGTCCACGTGTTGCACAATGGGGTACCAACATGCATACAGGGATATTTATTTGTGATAAAGGGCTCATCTGAATGTGTGTACGTGTCATTACATGTCTATAGTGGTTCTTCACTAATTGAACCCTTCGTTATGTTGTTGCAGTCTATTTATTTTCCCGTGTTATGATCGTCTAAATGTCCATACGCTCGTGCGCACGCACGCACGCGCGCGCGTGCGTGTGTGTGTGTGTGTGTGTGTGTGTGTGTGTGTGTGTGTGTCATATATTGTCAACATACCTTATTTTCACTAAGTTGTTGATCTTGGTCCATCTGGAATTCGTCTTGTTTTTGGAGGGTAAGCTTATTTATTTATTTTAAAAAGAAATTTTTAATAATAAATGTATTCAGTATCTTTTTTCCATGTAACTCTCCTACTTGAAGTTCTTGTTTTTATCTCATGTTCCTGCACTTTTTCGGGGAGTAAAATGTCGTTGTTTTTATTTTTGTTGATAGTTGTATTTTGCGTACATTTTTGCTTGTTTTCAATGTAAGGTTTCAAACGGTCTATTGAAACTTGTGTATGCGTGTTTGGGTTCGTTTCTATTAGGAAATATTTCGGTGTTCGTTCGAGTACAATGTAAGGATCTGAATAGGGTGCTTCTAATAGTTTTCGAACGCGGTCTATCCTAATCCAAACTTTATCACAGGTTTGAAGTTGATTTGGTACGTACGTTTTCTTTGTTGATTTATCTCTGTTTGAAAAGTCTGTCAGATCAAATTTTTCCGTAGTTTTGTGTAGTTCTCTTGTAAAATTTTGTGTAATTATTTCTGTATTTTCTGTACCAATCATTAGTTGTGGTAATAACATTTGTGTACCTGTGACCGCATAAAATGGGGAAAAATTTAAGTCGTTGGACATACTTCGAATTCCTAAGAGGACTATTGGTAGATCTGAAATCAAAGATTCTTTTCGGGCCATTATAGCTACTTTAATAGTTCTATGTGCTCTTTCTATAAGTCCGTTGCATTGCGGATGATAAGAAGTCGTTCGTAATCTATAGAATCCAATATTTTTTGACAATTCAAGGAATAGTTCGCTTTCAAATTGTGTGCCTCTGTCAGTTATGACATGCAGTGGAACACCAAAGCGAGTAATCCATGTGTCAACAAAAGCTTCTGCTACAGTTTGTGCTGTAATATATGCTATAGGCTGTGCTTCTATCCATCGACTGGTTCGATCTATACATGTTAAAACATACCTACATGGGCTAGTATAAGGATTGTTGGCACGTTTTGCTGGGGGTAATGGTCCAACTATATCAATGTGTACGGTCTGGAATCTTGATGATGGTATTTCCAACGTTTGAAGTGGTGATTTAGTATGTCTGTATATTTTTGCTTGTTGACAAGATGTGCATGATGCACATAATTCTTTAATTGTTTTATCCATATGTGGCCAGTAAAATCTAGCCTTAATCATTTTGATAGATGATTTTATTCCAGGATGTGATACTGAATGTAAGCTGTCGAAGATAGATTTCCGTAGTGTACATGGTACAAAAGGTTTAGGGTATGACGTTGATGTATCACATAACACAAATTGATCTTTTCCATATAATGTGAATTTCTTTAAGTCTGGATAGGACTGTATTTCGGTGTCTCTTTTCTGTGCATCTTTGAGTGCAGGGAGGTCGTACATATCTTTTTGTACAGCAAATGTTGGGCGAGATAAACAATCTGCAACTATATTTTGGTCACCCTTCACATGGGCAATATCTGAAATTAATTCTGTGATGATAGCTAGTTGTCTTTGTTGCCTATCTGATTTTGCAGGTTTTAGACTGTGAAATGCACCGCATATTGGTTTATGGTCTGTCAGAAGCAATACTTCGCGACTTTCTATTATGTGGCGAAAGTGTAATACGGCCAAATATGCTGCTAAAAGTTCACGGTCGAAAGTGGAATATCTCGTCTGTGTTGCTGTGAGTTTTTTTGAGAAAACCCCTATTGGTACTGGGGTTCCATCGATGACTTGATGTAAGGCAGCACCTACTGCATCTTTGCTGCTGTCCGTTACTAGTTGATATTGGGTACAAGTTGGTTGAGGGTGGGGTAATTCTGTTAGGTTACCAAGTATTTTTGTCATAGTAGAGAAGGCTTCTTTTTCCGATGTATTTAAGGTGATTAAACCTTTCGGTGTTAGTCTCATTCTCTCAGATAGGGGTAAGACTAATTTCGCAAATCCTGATATTAATTTCCTATAAAATCCTACCATACCCAGAAATCTGTGTAGGCTTTTTGCATCTTTAGGGCACGGAAAAGATTCTATTTCTTTAATTTTATTTGCAGTTGGTGTAATTCATTTTGAATTGATTCTAAATCCTAGGAAGTCAAGAGATGTCACATTGAAGATGGATTTAGAAAGAGATATTTTTAGGCTGTTGTTTTCTAAGATTTGAAAAACTGTGTCGATATCTTGTTTGTGGGA
This sequence comes from Euprymna scolopes, assembly GCF_053919585.1. NCBI lineage: Eukaryota > Metazoa > Mollusca > Cephalopoda > Sepiida > Sepiolidae > Euprymna > Euprymna scolopes. The sequence continues at coordinate 16,180,992 of NC_136522.1, read as the reverse complement.
TTGTTCGTTTTCACTGAGGATCAATATGTCGTCTATATAAATGAAAACACAGTCGATATCTCGGAAAATTTTGTCCATAAATCTTTGAAATGTAGCCGCTACGTTTTTTAGTCCAAACGGCATGTATTCATATTGATAGAGTCCCATCGGCGAGATTACGGCAGTTTTTGGAATATCATCGGGGTGCATCTTAATTTGATGATATGCCGAAATCAAATCAATTTTCGAAAATCGCTGTTTATCAGCGAGTTTAGCCGTAAAGGAGTTTATATTGGGGATGGGGTATCTATCACTTTTAGCCTCCACTTTGTTTAGGTACCAGATGTAGTGGGCTTGACCACTCGCTGTCTGAAGGGGTTATTACACCTTCGTTTGTCAAACGTTTGAATTCCTCTTTCGTCGCCGTCAGCTTTTCAGCGGACAGTTGTCTGGATTTAGCGAAGACTGGGGAGATGCTGCCTGTGTCGATTCTGTGATAAACACCACAGTACTCACTGTTTTTGTTGGTGTGCGGAGAAATAATTTCTGGGTGTTTATCCAGGCTTTTTCTTATGAATACCGGCAGTTCTATTTCATTTATGACCACATTTACTGGTGCTGCAGAATTTAAAAGTAACTTTTTTTTTGGTGGTAGTAACTGGGTCGTAAATTGTTCTATTTTTGCAGTCCACTGTAAGGCCAAATTTATTTAAAAAATCAAGTCCGAGGAGGCGATTGGTGACGTTTGCGATAACAAATGTCCAGGAAAATGATCTTCTCAAACTTGGTATCCCAATTTCGAGGTTAGCTTGGCCATGGCATTCTATTTTCTCACCGTTGGCAGTGGTTAGCGATACTGGTGTTGGGTGTAATGTGACACCGTTTATCATGGCTGCTGGTATTATCGAGATACTTGCGCCTGTATCTACAATAAAGTTTAATGTCTTTGTCCCTAGTCTTGCTTTGACTTGTAGTAGTTGCGAACTCAAGGGGACGGACATGGCTCGCGCAACTAGTTTTCTGAGTCACTTGGTGTGGGTGTGGGTGGGCGTGAGCTTGGTAACATTTTTATGTTTCGCTTCCCTGGCCATTTGCACCAGGGTTTGCAGGTTCTGGCTTGTTCCGCGAAGTAAATATGTGCTCTACATATCCTTGTCCTTTGTTCGGGGAAAAATGGTTTAACACCTATCGGTATCCGAACGTTGCTCTTGTTTTTGTCAATATGTTGAGATTGCTGAGCGGTAAACGCTGTTGCATTTATATTATTTAACAAGGGCATTAGTTCGTCCGCTAGTTTTCCTAGTTGAGATGGGTTTAATTCTTTCTGTGAGGCAATGACCGGGGAAATTGTTGCGGGTAAGGCTTGTAAAAGTTTCTGAAGAACAATCTCTTCGCCAATACCTATTCTTTTTGCAATAGACAGCATCTCTTGAAGATAAGCGGAAGGGCGGCCAGTTATAGTGTTAGTTGACATTAGTTTGTCGAGCAATTCCGGCTTGGTCCTTTCGTGGGACTCAATTAAGGAGCATTTTAGTTCCTCATATTTCCTGCCTTCTAAAATATTTATCGGTATTTTAGCTACCGCTTCTGCAGGCAGTGATGATATGACAGCGTAAAATTTGGTTGCTGTAGCTGTTATGTTGCGTATGTGGAATTGGGCTTCTAGAATGGAAAACCAGCCATTTACTGCCGTTTCCATAAATTCAGGAGTTTTTATGTTTATTTGTTGCACACTGGATTCTTCCATTTTCTTCCTTTCTTTTTTTTTTATATATATATGTGTGTATCTTTTCTTGTGTGTGTGTGTGTGTGTGTGTGTGTGTGTGTGTGTGTGTGTGTGTGTGTGTGTGTGTGTGTGTGTGTGTTGACTAGGAAGGAGGGGGGAAATATAGTATTGTTGTACTTACGTCGAAGGTTTTCTTTGAAACGTTTGCGACGAAAATGAGTAATCACTTGTATTTTCCTGAAGATTCCAAAGTGTGTTTAATTTCTTTTCGGTACGAGTCCAGTTTACGTTGTTCATTTCTTAGTGTAAAGTTCTTTTGATGAGGTGCAGTGTTCTTTAGGCGGGGTCACCATTGTAAATAGTTGCTGTTATCTCATATGAATAAGACACAACACAAATACTAACTTGAATGATTATTTTATTTTTAAGTTAACACTGCGAAACATTGGTAAGATACATTATGTAGCAGTTTTTATAAACGCGTGCGTACTGGACTTAGTCGCATGAACTCTCTGACTGTTGTAGTTAAAAAAAGGACACCCACACTTACCCTCGTCTCTCTGGACGATAGCAGGCGGTGGGGGGACGAGTCAGCAAGCAGGGCCACCCGGCGAGAGGAAGGCCAAAGAATCAGAATTGTCTCTTTTTCACTGTAGGGAAAGGAAGGTTTAATATAATGCAAAAGGGAATGGTAGTATTAATTTTGCTTTTGTGGCCTAAATCTTTGGTCAGTACAACACTGAGAACGCAGGGTCATTGTTAAGGAATGAACAGTCGGCAGGGAGCCAGGTGTAGGCGAGGTTTCAGGCCGTGCGAGGTTGCCGGAAGGCTGCAGGAGGAACTGGAAGGTGCAGGAGTGAGCTGGAGGTACCAAGGGCTGCAAAGGCTGCAGGAATGAGCAGGAAGCCGCTGGAGTGAACAGGAAGTCTAAATCTGAACTGATCTGACTGGGCCGAAGCAGGCTGTATTCATTTGGGAGGAGTGATATTAGTGGTGTCGCTTCCCGCAAGGCAAACAAATGACTCTAATTAATTCTAGAACGAAATTTATGCGATTAAAAGTAGCTTGGGAGTTTGTTGATTCCATTTAAATTAATTTCGTGTAAAAGTAAAAAGTCAATTGTTTTAAATGTTGAAGTTAAGCTGGACATATTTGAATTCCGATGTGCATAAAGGAGTCTAGGATGGAAATAAAGTAGAAGCTGAATGTGTTCGCTGAACCCGGATATGTTCATACGTTTAGCCTATTGTGTCCTTTGTTTAAGAGAAGAGAAGGCAAGAAGAAAAGAGGGGGGAGGGTAAAGAACAAAGAAATATGGAAGCGGTGATTTTGAAACCGCGACAAGTCTATAATGTGTAATTAGTGCCAGTTTTTTTTTTATATAAAGTGTGCGTTTTGTCTGGTTTTTAGTATAACTGAATAATTTCCCTTATTATTCTGTCATGTCTTCCCAGAGAAATATGACCACGGTTTTTTTTTTTTTTTTTTTTTACAATAAAGATCAAAATCTCATGTGTGTGACTTTTTTAAAATAATATAATAATATATAAACACTTCTGACATGCCAATTAAGTAGAAAATCATTGCTTTTAGTTGAAATTGACACAAAAAAGTCAGTAAATACCATTGTTTTTTTTTTAAATCTTTTTTTCTTTTTCCATTTTACGAATTTCGCTATTATATTGTAGTTGCACTAAAAACATAACGTTTGCTGTGTTATCGAAACACAAAACAAATGATTGTAAATAAATAAAAAAATCATTTAAAAAATATTTTAAAGCATTTTTTTAATTAATAATTAAATACACTTTTAAAAAATATGAAACTTCACTACAGTATTTTCCCGGCAAAAAAAAAGTCCCTTTTTATTGCACGTGTCCAAACATAAAAAAAAATCCTTTATCTTTTGTAAAAGAAAATACAATCACTTTTGGACTAGTTTTATTAATTCCATGGTAACTTCTTTGAGAATTAAAACAGAAAATGACTATCTCGTAATACAGGGTGACCCCCCCCCCAAAAAAAAAAAAACAAAAAAAAACAGAGGACATTCAATTGTTTTTCTGAGCATTTTACAGTCAACGGAGAAAAAAAGGCCAAAGATCCTAGTGTTTTGATGTGATGTTTTGAATATAATAAACTAGTTATGACCAAAGTTTCATTTAATTCGGACAAAACACCAAGAAACGGGGCCTAATTAGAGTTGGAGCCCGTTTTTTTTTGGGGGGGGGGTCACCCTGTAGTATATTGCCTAACCGTGCCCATTGTACTTTATTCTGTGACGTCAGTGAGTCACGTGACTTTAATGGAACGGCCTTTTATATAATACGAAGTTTACGATTGTGCTTTGCTTGTGTTTAAAAAAAAAAAAACGTTACCTGCCGACAAATTTTCTGAGAATTACCTTCAGTAGCCCAGAAGTGGGTGATCATTTTACGTTAAATTAGTATACGAACTGATTTCTATTAAAATTTAAAATAATTTATATATTTATTTATTTATATTTTAATTTTTACTGGTAAGTTTTTGGGGCTGTTTTCATGTAATTGCCTAAAAAAAATAAAATCTCGCCTTTGTTTAGAGTTGAATTGGAATAGCGTGCAAGGCCACAATTTTTGTTCACAGTAAAGAGTGCCCTTTGTGAGGGGGGGGCGGATTTTTCACATTAAAAAGCATCCTTGTGTCTAAGTTTGTTCTCGTGAATTAAAAAAAAAAATAATTTATAAAAGGGAGATAAATCTGACAATGATTTTGTTGCCTCCCTTAGGTTATTCGCAAAAACATGGGAAATCGCGTTTGTATTTTGGAAATGTTGATACGTTATTTTATTTGATTTTATTTTTATGGGAATAGGCATGAAGCCACTGGATGCAAGAAGCTAAAAAAATACTAGTTCAATGTCAAAAACTTGTTAACGATAAGTGTTAGATGGAATAAATTATGACCTCCAAAAACAGCAATTTTTCCCTCTTTATCAGAAACATAGTTCATGGAATGTGAGGACTAAAGGAAAATCAGTATTAAAATGTTTATTTTTTATCTATTCTAAGTTGAATAATCTACCAGAAAAAAAAATTAACTGGAAAGATCGGACATTGATTGCGGTTTGTTGATATAAAAAGTTGGTGCTTATTCAGATTGGCATTTATGGCAGCATTTCAAATTAAAATAAACACAGAAATGTCAGTATGATGTACTAGTTCTTGTATTGAGGAACTAATTAGGGTGTACACCGCCTTCAGTAGTGTCTCAGTTTTTGTTGCCCTGAATAAAGAAGCAATGACCACACATGTTTATTGTATTTCATCGATTACCATCCACATATAAATAATAATGATTGACACATGGTGGCAGCTGTGATATCAAATGATTTTCAAGCATGAAGGATGGAGATGGGATTTTTAGAGGACAACTGCAGATAAGTAACGTTTGATTGTTTAGTTTATGTGCATGCGGAGTGAAAAAAAAATTGATTGGAGTCAGTATGGAGCAAACAAAAGGACCTGTTGCTGGGATAAAACCTTCACTACCCCTATTTATGGAAGGGAATTTGTCAGCAAATTGGACGCTTTTTAAGATGAAATGGCAGAATTATGCCATTATTATGTATCTGGGTAAACACCCAGTAAAATATCAAACAGCACTGTTGAGGCAGACGCTGGGAGACGAAGCGTTGAATGTTTATGGTGGATTTCAAATTTTTACTCCTGAAGATGAGAGAACGCCGCATGAAATAATTCAAACATTCAATAAATACGCTATAGGGGAAATAAACGAAACATATGAACATTACGTAAATCTTAAAGTTGATTTTGGACCGAACAATGACTGGTTCATGTGCTGGAAGCAGGCCAATAACGTTTTGTTCAAAAAATTTTATGGCAAATCAATGTCAGCAGATCACGGTTCTGCCAACGAATGGGTGACAAACGTTTTGCTGCAACTTTTTCGTGGACATGATCAAAAAGATGTTTGATACTGTGATGAAACGGGACTTTTCTACAAATCCATGCCATCTGGATATTTGCAATTTGCTGGCGACAAACAGTGAAATGGGACAAAAGTTCCCAAAGGCAGACTCACGATGCTTCAGTTCACAAACATAGATGGCAGTGAAAAAGCAAGCTGTAGTTGTGTGTAAGTCGGCAAAACTATGCTGCTTTAAAAATGTCAATGTTTTCTTACTTCGTTTATCGTAAAAAGCCTGGATGACTGGTCAGCTGTTTACTGACGTTATGAAAATGTTTGATTGAAAAATGATTACTCAAAATAAAAAAAAAACATTCTGTTTTTGGACAATACAACATGTCATAACTTACGGCAGGATACAAATCTATCAAATATCAAATTGTCGCTCATACCACCAAACACTATCAGTCTTATTCAACCTTTGGATCAATGAATCATTCGTTCATTCAAAGCGTATTATCGTCGGGAACTTGTTTGAATGCAAATCGCAGTGATCGATGCTACACTGCCAGTACCGCTGTCCAAAGTAGCCAAACAGATCACCGTTTTGAAGGCCATGCACATGATGAAATGAGCACTTTTCATAATCAATCCGTGCACAATTTAAAATTGTTTTAAAAAAGCTGGCTTTGTCATTGAATCGCAGGCTGCAGTAGAAGAAATATTCGACGAAAATTATCAAGTTTCTCCACCACAGGGCATGGAGTGAAAAGATTTTGATGAACTTCAACAACAGTACACAATGTTATGGAGAACTGACCAACACCGACATCACACGTGGTATAAAATCGGACGATCAAGATTTACGCCTCCCCCCCCCCTTAGTCACTGCTCAGCTTAGTTTCTTTCTAAGTGCTTCTTTGCTTCGGCCTTATTTAATGCAAAATGCTGAATGTATTTAAAGGAAAAGCTTCTGATCTTAGTTGTGTAGCCTGGAAGAGTCACCAAGGAAGACACGGACATGGATATAGGTTAGAAAAAGTAATTTATATCAAAGCAAAACAGAATATACAGAGAGCAACCATGGTAGCATGTGACACCAAGATGGTGTACTATAAAAGTACATAGGTTCCACCAAGAGCCAGTACCTCTCAGTCCATTTAGACAATTTGGAAGAGTTTATATCTTGGCCAACACCACCCCCTCTCTTAAGCCGTTTTGCACTGCAAAAGACTTGTTAATATCTTTTCCGCTTTGGGTCAATAGTCAGTGGGGTTGGTGAATTTTCTCTTTCTGCCTGACCAGCACTGTTCCTGGGTTGGTTGGGGTGGATCATGATTGAACGTCTCAAAATTGGTGTCGATCGGCTCTTCCTCTATGATTAATGCGTATCTAGTATCATCTGATTGTTTTGTTGGTTGTTATTGTTTTACGGCATATCAACCCTTTTCAGGTCATTTAATGCCGAATCCAATGATTTGGAAGAAAAAAATTTTAATAAAATACATTTTTTTTTTTTCAAGTCGGCTTCTATTTAACCCATAGTTGGGACCCTAACGGATACTATCACTCCAGGTCAGGGTGGACCTGGGAGCAATGGCAATTAAGGGGTGGCTCCACACTCCTCAAAGCCCGCAAGCTGGGCCTCACCATTGGATATAGTTTAAGGTCATATCCAGGACCCTAGTGTCATCTGAGTTACTTTTTCTTAATTAGTTTTGGCGACGTTTATGAGTATGTTTTTTCCTTGTACTTCCTAGATTATAATATCTCCGATTTGAAAACAGACGTTGTCTCTGTCATTACTTTGATCAACTTTTAAAAAATTCTCTGGTTCCCGGTGTATGTTTGTCTTTTTCGTATAAAAGCGAAACTAATCGAAGCGAATTCAGCAGCCTCCTGGCCCTCTAGCCAGGACGTCCAGAAAGGCAATCAGCTTTGATCAATGTGGAGGAAACCCTTCATATCAGACAATTGCTATTCATTTGGACGCTGCCAAAGGTGGTTTCCTCCCCCAACATCATAGGGAAACAGATATGGCAGAAACTGGCCTAGAGCCAGAGTTAAGTGTGTGATTCTTAACTTCTGTCAGGCGTTTATTTCTGTACCTGCATGAACTCATTCACGTAACTATTCATTTCTTTTTGATTATTATCGCTAAGTTTGAACACTTTTCACTTCCTGTTGCGCCATAGCGTAGCGGTAAGATGTCAGATTTTCTTTCACTTTCTATTCCGCCTTCGCGTCACGGGTTCAAACCTACCTGACTACAACCACTTGGGGGGGGGGCTCAGCACACATCTCCAGACACCTGAACAATGCCGGACACTCCCGCTAGTCTTATATATAAAAAGCAACATGCGCACGAGTGTTTGTGTATGTCCTCCTAAGGCTTTTTGCATCAGAGTTTTCGCATCAGGTACATTCCGCGAGAAGCTTTCGCATACTTCCCAGATTGTAATATCTCGCATCCTTTCTTTCCTTTTTTCGATCGAGTTAAACAAAATTCCCACCGTGGTGTCGTCTCGAGTGTTTGTTTGGCTTTTTTGAAAAAGTGGCAAAGGATTTTTTGGCCTTCGGGCGGGGATTTTCACTTAAATTAATTGGTCCTTGGTTAACGTAGGGGAAATCCTGAGACAATTACTATTTTTATGGGATACTGTTAGAGTGCCCTCTTTTGGGGGGATCTGGTTTCCCCCACATTAAAACAACCTGTGTCTAATTTGCTTTTATGGGGAAGCAAATAAATAAAACGGCAGAAAGCGGGAAGCTTAACTGGCCCCCCAGCCAGGTTTAAAAGCAACGTTCATTTCTGTGCATGCGTGGCAACTCCTATGATTCTTAAGTTTATTACCAACTCATTGAATTCGCTATCGCCTTTGGTCTAATAATAAAGGAAGACAATTACCCTATGTGTTCGAGTTCAATCCTACCTCTCTCTCTATCTGTTTTTTCTTTTTTTCTTTTGTTCTTGTGCCTCCACCCGGGTAAAAGTTAATTACCAACTCATTAAATTCACTACCCTCTTTTTTTTACGTTCTTTTCCTCCCTCACGTTACAGGTTCGAGCCTGCCTGCCTACTACCACTTTTTTTTTTTGCTAAGCACACACCTCCAAACAACTGGGCAACGCCGGGCACCCAGGCTAGCGTATGATATATAAAGAGCAAAATGTGTGTGCGTGTGTGTGTGTGTGTGTGTGTGTGTGTGTGTGTGTGTCTCGCAAAAACGTCCAACAGACGTGTGGGAATGTGATGAAATCAATATCATTTTAAAGCTCAGTCTTTCGGACGACAAATATCAAAAAATTGCCAAAAAAGCATTAATTCCTTCGCCCTCAACTGGGCCGTTTTTCACAAGGAGAGGTCGTTTGTTTTTTCAACATTTTTTGCAAGTCATCATCTCCTTTCGATTGACTACCCTTAATTCCAATGCTCGCGACTTCCGGTTTCGCGATGGACGCATCAGCTAAGACGTTAGTTTTTTTTTCATTTTTTCATCTTCTTTTCCTCCTTCCTGTTATGGGTTCAAGCCTGCCTGCCTGCCTGCCTGCCTGCTACAACTTTTTTTTAACACCTCTCTCCACCTGGGGTGCCAACTGTTGTTTTGATCCCCCCCCCCGCTACTACCCACTACTACCACTTTTTTTCTTGTTTTAACACCTCCTTGGGGTTCCTTACTACACCACCTCTCCACACATGGACAATACCAGGTACCCCCACTAGTGTATAATATATCCGATATCACCAATGCTTTACAATTTGATTTAAGGTCTGCGTTTCTTTAGAAATATCATTCATTTGTTTTTGAATGACATCCCAATTCTGTTGTGAAAGTTCAGTTATTTTGGTATTTCTATGTTTACACAAAGAAACTGAAATGTTAGAAGCTGGTATAGTCGAACCATCTTCGTATTTGTCAATCCTTCTTGCTGCTCAAATGGTTATTGCTATTTTGCTTTTCCCTGAATGCTTCAACCTCTTTTTGTTTACGTTTCTGCTCACTTTTTAATTGTTGCTGCATTATTTCTCAAGGTATTTTCGAATTCTATGAGTTATTCTTTTTACTGTCTTCCTTGATTTGCTGTATGCAATTTATTTGAGACTAGCGAGGGGTACCCGGCATTGCCCGGATGTTTGGAGGTGTGTGTGGAAACTCCGGGGGGTGGGGGTGGGGGGTTAAAAAAAAAGAAGTAAGTATTGGGATCGAACCCGAACCCTTGAGGCAAAGTTGTAAATTAAAGTGTGAAAAAAAAAAACGTGCGACATTAATCATTGCCCCACCACGACATGCTAACGGAAACACGTTTCAATTTATTTAATTAGTTGGATTTAGCAGGTGCCCGTTTTAATGAGTTAGTGAGGTCAAGTTTGACTGCGGGATTTCATTTACTGCTGAACGCTTTTTTTTCCCCCCCAAGATGTTATAGGAAAAAGACTAACCCACATGCGGCGAACGACAAATGTTGAATATTTATCTTCCTGAAATCGAGCAAATTAAATAGACAGGCGAGCTTCTTTGTTAACTGTGAGATATTACGATTTATATGTGATATAAAAAGTTTTAAAAAGTTGTGAAGCGACCGACTGCTTCTCTGAAAAAAAGCCTTTTGTAGACACACAGAAAAAGCGAACATACATACATACATACATACATACATACATACATACATACATTTTCGCTTTTATATTTATAGAAGTCTTCGGTTGTTTTTAATAAACAGCTCGATTATATACTGTGCGTTTTTGTTTATTTGACTTTCTTCAGTTTATATTTTTTCTGATTAAAAACGTTGGCTGATAAATTACTAAAGTTTAAAACTGTTTAGCCAATTCAAACCAAATATGTTTTCACAATTTTTCAATTGTTTAATAGTACCCTTCAAATTTACTAGCAAATATATATAAAAGGCAAATGCGGCGCACGCATTTTTGTATGTCCAAGAAAAGCTTTTTTCGCCGAGCTTCTCGGGGGGGGGGGGATTCTATGTCTTAGAACCCTTTATATACCCCTAGATCATAATATGTACGATTTGAGAATTGCCACATTGAGAGTCAGTACCTCTTGGCCTATTTATACAATTTGAGTCACCACAACACCATCCACTACTTATTCCTTACTCCTACTGAAGCCGATTGAATAAGTACTTCCTGGAATCTTCATATCTCCAGCAAAGAAGCATTCAAGTTTGTCCCCAATTAGTTTGGGCTGATTTCTTAAGTTCAACCTGGCCATAACTAGTTTTTGGTTTGATTGACCTCACCAGTGAAAAGTAGTACACATACATCAAATCTGTTGCCAATGTTGCTGGAAAAATGGTGTGATCCTTCTACCGCTCCAGTAGATATCTCACTGCTGATGCAATTCTTTACCTATATAAGAACCAGGTATGTCCAAGGATGGAGTACTGTTGCCATATCTGGGCAGGAACTGCTAGAAAGACCTTATCCTGCCTTGACAGAGTTCAAAATAGACTTTGTATCCTACTGGGGGATGCCCATTTCTCTTCCTTGCAACCTCCTCTTTCTCACAGAAAAGACATTGCGAGCCTGTCTCTGCTTTATCGTTATTTTCATGGCAAATGCTCATTTAAGCTCCAATCTATAGTCCCCCCTTGCCAAACTTTCATGAAAAACACTCATCTAGCTGAAATCACTATTAATAATTTCCCCGCTCTTTATCTGTGCCTAAACCTAAACGTAGATTCCATGAACAAAGCTTTTTTTTTATTAAAACTGTATACCTGTGGAACTCTCTTCCGTTTGCCTGCATTCCAGCTGACTACAATATGGTCGTCTTCAAGTCCAATGTAAACAAGTTCTTGATGAGCCGTCCCCTTAAGTAATCCAATTTACCAAATTTTCACTACTAACAATTACTATGATATTGTCCCAGTGACTACTGTACACCCATTAACCCTCATCCTCGAGTAGCCTCCAGACCTTGATAAGTGGTGACTCCTTTGTAAAAAAGAAAAAAAAAATGGAGCACTTTAAAAATAACGATTAATGTTTTTATAAATATATCACCTTTGAGCGCCAACCCCACAGGTCAGTGAATAGAATTGCCAACTATCAACTAGATGGTCGTATGTTCGATTCCTAGCTTGGGAGGGGTGCTATTCTAGTTGCACTAAAGAGCTATTATAAAGCGAAACAATCCATTTGTGGATGACTATATAAGCTCCTCTTTCTTGGGTAGAGCACTCTTGTTGAATGATACCGCCTGCTACTTACTTGGCATAATGCAAAGCTCTATTTTTTTTTATAAACGAACAAATGGCACACTTTGAAGCCATGGTCAATGTTTATACATAAAGACAATGGAGATATCATAGCTCAGTGAGTAGAATTGCTACTATCAACTAGACAGTTGCAGATTTGATTCATGGATTGTATGGGTGCTAGTCTAGAAACATTCTAGAGCTGTGATACAGCAAATACACAGTGTGTCTGTGGATGACTAATATATATGACACATTCAGTGAAAGAACGACGTAAGTGCCAAAAGCTGAAATTTTTAGATTTTTGTTGCAAAGCACATAAAATATCAAAGACAATCTAATTACAAAAAAATCATCTTCATTCCGTAACGGATATGTACATTATAACGATTTCTCTCTCTCTATATATATATATATATACATATATATATACTAGCAAAAGTACCCGTCGTTAACTGGGTTCGAAAACAGCCTACAGAAAATGGATTCTGATTTATGAAAGTATGATAGGTTATGAAAAGGAAGGGTTGTAAAGAGACAGCTTCGAATTTGGGGGTATCAAAACCAAAGCAAAATATTATGAAAGTAAAAATAAAATAGATAAACCCATAATTTATTATACCATACCTGTTCACACTGAAACATTTATCACAATATTCTGTGGATCTATATTAAAAACCTTGTAAAACTTTGTGATATATTCGAACATCCCATAATTTTATTATACCATATTTCTTCAAACTGAAACATAATTATCAAAGTATACTTACGCAGATAGATATGAAAAGTCTTTATTAAAGTTTGTGCCTATTTCCATTCTATGGAGGCCAGGCGTGAACATACACCCTACAATTTTATTATACCATCCCTATTTAAGTTAAAACATACTTATCAAAGTATTATTATGTACATCTATATCAAAAACACTTGTAAACGTTTTTTTTTTAATTTTTAAATTTTTTATTTCCATACTTTGTGGACCAGGCGCATATGCAGACCCCACAATTTTAATGAATCATCATTATGCCAGATCAAACATACCCATTCCTGTGTCTCGATGAATCTTCTTTCATTATATGTGATCAGTTTTCTATAATAGTCAACCATATAGGAGCCTATTCGTGACCAGACACACACACAGACGTTCAGCTTTATATTATAGATATATATGTTCTGTAGAAGAACAACGTAAGCGGCAAAAGTTGAAATTTTAAAAATTTTTATCACAAAACACGTAAAATATCAAGGAGAATCTAATCACAAAAAAAATTATTGCTGAATTCAAAGTATTTTTGTGAAAAAAAGTGTTTGAATATTTGATATACGTCTGTCGAAATGTGGATAGTTAAAACCATAGATTTTCTTTAAATTCTTTACCTAATTATGTTCTATTTGTTTTGGTTTTTCCAGACTTGCAAATCAATGAGCACTAAACAACCATTGTTGTTTATTAAAGTCGAACATCTAAAAACTTTAATTTTCTAGGCCCCTTCAAATATGACTGACGGTATTTCAATTATAGTACTCAAAAAACTTCAACCAGAACTAGCGCCCATACTTACAAAATTGTATGAACGTTGTCTTAAGTAGAATTGCTTCCCATCACCCTGGAAAATCTCATGAGTATGGCCTGTATTTAAGAATTCAGGTGATCGCTCATCTCCCTCTCAGTACAGGCCAATAAGTTTCCTGTGTGTCATGAGTAAGTTGTTGGAATCTGTGTTAAATAGAGAAGTAATCAACCATCTCAGCAAAAATAACCTTCTTAGTGATACACAATATGATTTTCATTCTGCTAGATCTACAGCAGATGTGCTTACAGTTATATCTTATAGGATTAGCGAATCTCTCGACAGAGGCAACCTTTCTAGGGCAATTGCTCTTGACATATCAAAGGCCTTTGATAGAGTATGGCAGAAAGGTTTACTTCACAAGATCTCTAGCTATGGTATTGCTGGAAATGTCTTCTCAATTATTAAATCATTTATCTCTGATAGGTTTATAAGAGTAGTGGTTGATGTGCAGAAATCAGAAGCTCACAGTATTAATGCTGGAGTTCCTCAGGGGTCCATTCTGGGTCCAACTCTTTTCCTGATCTACATTAATGATCTTCCAAATCACATCCTTACATCATTCGTAAACATTTATGCTGATGAAACTACCATCTATGGTAGCACATATAAGACTGTAAACGACCAAGTTTTCTCCGATTCTCTCTCCTCTGATCTTGAGCATGTGGTACAATGGGGAAAAGAGTGGCTGGTTATTTTTAATGCATCTAAAACCAAGCTTTTATCTTTACATCATCAACGCTCTGATCCCCATCTGGCATCAATTGAAATGAATGGCTCTCATCTTGGGGAGGCCTTATGTTTTGACAAGCTTCTGGGCTTGACTTTTACTCCTGATCTGAAATGGAACACATACATCAAATCTGTTGCCAAGGCCACTGGAAAAATGGTGGGATTCTTCTATCGATCCAGTAGATATCTCACTGCTAATGCAATTCTCTCTATATATAAGAGCCAGGTGTATCGATGGATGGAGTACTGTTGCCACATCTGGGCAGGAGCTGCTAGAAAGGACTTATCCTGCATTGATAGAGTTCAAAATAGACTTCGTAGCCTCGTAGATGTCCTTTTCTCTTCCCTACAACCTCTTTCTCACAGAAGAGATGTTGCGAGTTTGTCTCTGCTTTATCATTATTTTCATGGCAAGTGCTTGACTGAGCTTCAATCTGTGGTCCCTCCTCGCCAAACTTTCACAAGAAACACTTGTCTAGCTGAAAACACTATCAATAATTCCCCCCCCCACTCTTTATCTGTGCATGAACAAAGCTTCTTTCTTAGAACTGCATGCCTGTGGAATTGTCTTCCGTTTTCTTGCTTTCCAGCTGACTACAATATGGTTGTCTTCAAGTCCAATGTTAACAAGTTTTTGATGAGCTGTTCCACTTAAGTTAACAAATTTACTGAATTTCCATTACTAACGATTACTATATTGTCCAATTGACTACTGTACACTCTTAACCCTTATCCTTGAGTGGTCTCTGGGCCTTGATAAGTGGTGATGCCTATGTAAAAAAAAAAGAAAGAGAATAAGAAAGGTTGATCAGTGGGAAAGAGAAACAGCAAAACGAAAAGCGAAATAGTGGAGAAGAATTGTGAGTAGTTCTTCATAATGCATTGTAGGAAAGCGCAGGCTTGGAGACGCATGTTCTTGCAAATAGTTAATAAATTCCTTCCATTACACGATTATTAAATCCCATTTAAAGGCTCAAAGAAGTATCATGATGCTCCAAACATTTAACCTCTTTTTTTTTTGTGAAAAATATCAAGTGGCGTTTATGTCATTCTTCCACCGAACCATGGCCACCGAGAGTAAGAAGAAGGCCTGTTAACTGAAAAATGTCTGCAGGCAATGTAGGTAAGATTTGTCAGACTGTCAGTACTATATGAGGACCATTTGAAAAAGAGCAATAAAACATTTTGAAAAAGAAAAAGGGACGCAGTTCGATTAATACTGAAACTGAACTTTATTCAATATAAAATATAAACATTATCTATGTAAAATTAAGCAATTTGAAAGCAATATACAATTTAATACTGATAAAACTGAAATATTAAGTTAGAGAACATACAATTAAAGAAACATTAAACACAAATATTTTTTAGCCTTCGGAACAAGATCACAGTGTAGTATCTGTTTGGATGCTACACTTTACCTTTTCTGTCCTCGGTCGGTGGAGGAGAAATCTTTCATGACTGAGATTATTTTTGTTCCTATCCAGAGTGCCCCTTATTGGGAAGCTGGATTTTGCCTATAAGATTATATGTTGAAATATTTAAATAACTATTACTTTAAATACAGAAATTATATTTAAAGTTTTGGTTTTCTGTTCTTCTATGTCCATTTTTTCCGCATGTTTTTCATCAAAATGTGTAACGTATTAGTTGTCTCACAGGCCATCATCAGTGATCGCTCACTGGCAGTAAGCTGGAGACCAAGTGACAACAAGTCTCTCCAGATTTCCAGTGTTCTTCACCTCTTGACCACTTGTGTACATAATTGCATGTTATCGCAACAGCCGTTGTCACTGATTTCTCGTTGGCATCAGCTATTGGTGTTTACTGGAGCTTGGGTGACAAAATGCCTTCCCAAAGTACCAGATTTGAACTGCACACTTCCAGTGGAGATTTGGTTAGTACTCTCCACCTCGGTCTTTCCATCCTCCTTGACCCTTCACAACTAGTTGATGTGGCGCCAGTCGATGTCATCTACACCAGTTTGTTTTAATTATTATTACTATCATTACTATGATAGTAATAAGGGTGCTTGTATGCACGTGTATCTTAAATATTATTTTCAAGTTAAATTAAATTTTAGGTTTGTATTACTGTACACATAGATTCGAAAAAGTTGTCAAAAAACAAATATATAAAAAATAAATGTTTTCAAAGGCAAGATAAGTTACTTTTCTACCTAACTGGATATGTTTTTAGGGGTTTGTATTATTATACACATAAATTCGAAAAAGTTGTCAAAAATCAAATACATACCAAATAAATGTTATCAAAGGCTAGATAAGTTACTCTTCTACCTATCTGGAAAGGTTTTTAGTAGTTTTACTCACTTTAAAACG